>NW_028145444.1:5942500-6045000 GCF_977016875.1 Pavona decussata | reverse complement strand
CTTTTGACTGCGCTGCATGTGTCCGCCTTAAGGATTTAATCGTTCCTGTAACGAGGCCCATCTTGTGAGAAGCGTTTCCAGAATGCCCAAAGTTTGTTCATAGCAAAAAATAAAACAGTAAACTAACTATTAAGTACTTTAATGCAACCCAAACGATTAGCTCTTACCAGCAACGTAAGTATTACTGCGTACAAAAACTCTTTTAAATTTAATCACAGAAGCAAGGATGATAATCTGTGCTTGCGCTTCAAAAAATATTTTTGTGGCCTCTTTTGCTTGAACTTATCCTTCCGTCGCAAAAAAGAAAACCAAAACAAGACCTTAACAGAAACCGAGTACTCACGTAATTGTTGGACATAGGTCACGCCCTTGAACTCTGCATAAGATATGGGCCCATCACCTGGAAGGAGAAAATATATGCACCTTCTAGATCTTATAATGCTTTTTAGTCTACCTTCTTACCGTCCGTCCATCGAGATTTAGGAATGTTATGGTTTGCTTAAGAAAAAATTTAGTCTGTATATTATAAATCCAGCTTCAAATTGCATACAACGTCGTGGTACCCTGCTAGCAGAACCTTTCTCAACTCCATGAGAGAGGAAAGGCTCTGCAGAGGTCGTAGCTAGTTTTTATTGGACATGCGCTAGTTTTTGCTTTTATAATCAGTTCCAAGCCTAAGCTAAATCGCGACAGCTCAAAAAAAGGACTGCCCAACAACGAAAACAACAAGCTCTCTATAACAAAAAAAAATTTTTTTTTTCAGATCAGCCCTTGATTACCTCTTGTTTACCTCTGAAAACTAAACGTTATCAATTTTCGCTTCTACGAAAAACTGCCTACAAGCCATTTCAGTTGCTGTGAGATTCATTTTGAAGGGCATTTATTGACCCGAACTAACTTATTTTCTAAACTTTTTGCAAAAGCTTTTAGGAAAGCGAGGAATTGGTCAATAAAATACAATTCCAAACAAGTTAAAACCAAACATGAATGCAAGCAATCTACATTACCATAAACTCCCAGAATATCTCGAAAATTTCCAAGAAAGTCTTAGAGGCCGTGAAGTATTCCTTAGGCTTCTCTCGATTACTAACTCCAAAACAGAAGGTGCGTAAAAGTCTCGTCAAACACGGGTTCAAAGAAAGTCCTTGGCAAAAAATTTCGAATCCATTTTGCCTTGGTGTAGTGGACTCAGCCTTGTCCTTCGGTTTATCATCAAAACTAATTGGCGTATCCACCGTCAGCAGAAAAGATACAAAGAATAGCAAAGGTTTGATTAAATCTTATTATTGACTCTCTATGAGGGTATTTCGCATTTCGGAGTATCTTTTGACCTTCACAAATCGCCAACAAGGATTTCGCCATTTGTGTTTGCCCACAGGAAGCAAAACCTGACTTGGGTATGGTGCTCGCTCGATACAAGGTCCAGGGAAGCTGAATTTATTGTAATTTAAATTTGCTAATGATTATAAAGCTCCAAAAAACAGCTTTGTAGAGATTTCATCCTCTGAAGAGAACTCGCCCAGAGTGACTGGCAAGTTGTCACTTTCTTGTCCCATCTTGCATCGCGATCCCACAACCCTCACAACGTCCAAAGCAGGTGGAAGTCTGAGGCCAATGAAGTGAATTTTAACAAATTCACCAGGCAAATTGTTGTTAAAAAAGGCAATTAAAAGTCTGGCAAGGTAACAAGATAATTAAAACTTTTAACTGGTCGAAGCACCGAGTAATTTAAATAATGGAAATACTTAATAAAAGGGTGAGACGCCGAAATTAAAATTGCTAATGCTATTAAAAAAAAAACTAAACAGGTGAACGGTCTATCACAAAAAAGGATTGGTGGGCTGAAAAAAAGGAAAATGTATGTGAAAAAGTTGATCTTCGAGTTGCAATAACACACGGCATCCATTCTTTCAGGTATTATGAGGCGAAAAAATGGGACGGTAGACCGGAATAAATGCAATCTGTCAAAAATGTTGAAAAATTCAACGACAATCTTTGCAACTTGGATCTTTTACTTTTTGCTGTCAATTTTGTTATTTAACCTGTTTTAGTGTAACTATTGACTTAGTCTTATTTATTTTTGTCCATTTTTATGTAAGCATAAAAATACTACCCTGAAATCCGAATGAAAAGAAGTTAACATTTTGCTTGTTTAATAGTTACCTAGGAAGTGTCGCGAGCGGCACCTTTTAAGCTCCTTCCACCCCCGAAAAGATAATAAAACTTCAACAGGTGTAACATTAATTAGTGTCATTAGTTTAAAGAGGAAATGTTACCTACTTTTAGAATCGCTTTGAATAGCCGAAAAACAAATTAGTTTGTATAGATGGAAAAAAATTACCCTACTAGTACACAGAAACTAGTATTAATTATCTTCGGCAGCAGATGGCTAGGATGGAAATGGGTTGTAATTTGAATAAATTGTTCTTCCTGTGTTGGATTATAGTTTGTTATTACGCCTCGGCGAAATCACCTAATATCTTCCTTTCACGTGGTCTAAGAACACCTATATAAGAAGAAAGATTCTTTGTCGAAAATGTGAGAAATTTTAAGCAAAGTACAGCAAAATCCTCGTGCCTGTGCCCCTTAAGCAGTTATGTCAGCAAATTAAGACGTACATGGAAGCTGTGCCTTCGAAACATCTTGGAGGAAGCAGATGAAATACAAGGCCATTGTTACTGTTAAGCGAGCTACAGGTATTTTTTAGCTTTATTTGGATCGCAAGTATCGCTTACGGACTGGCGTTCCTGTTGTTAGGAGCTCGTCTACATCACATTCTATCCGCCGCCGTATTTTTTGCTTGCATGATCATTAACCTGCTTGTATAGCTTCAATTTCAACTGGTCAATTAGAGCTCAAGATTTGAGGCGGTGAACTGACAACAAACAGTTCGTGGATTTTTATTGGCCATTCATAATGTCATTTATATATTTGAGGCGGTGAACTGACAACAAACAGTTCGTGGATTTTTATTGGCCATTCATAATGTCATTTATAAAAACTTTGCGAACAAGATGCCAGAACCTGAAATATAAAATCTTGTTGGACGGCAACGGGAGGGAACGCCAAATTTTGATCGCGACATATACTTCAGAGCGTTTGGAAGCGTTACAATGAAGAAAGCTACAGCAGTTTGTTGCGTTATGATTGTCTTATTCCTAGCCACGTTGATGAACGTTGATGGCTATGTACCTGGAAACGTAGTGAGTCAATGAGTGTCTGCCTAATCCCTATAACCTGCTATAGCTGTGTCTTCAAAAGTCTGATCCCTATTTATGTCTTTCATACAATAATCCCTAAATCCATATAATTCGGTCACCACGTATCTCAACCACAACTTGATGGCTTAAAAAAATGTAATGAACTGTATTTTCCATCATGTGTGTTTACGCGTAATTTGTCAAGAATGAAGCAAGCCAATAAACGTACATCTATTTCTTACTGGGATTAAGTTCTCTCCATCTCAAATTCGTCCGAGAAACTGGAGTTTTTAAAGACGATGTTTACGAATACAAGAGCTTTTTGTAAGGTTTTTGAATACGGAAGAAACGCAGATCTTAGTAGTGGCCGAACACTGGGAGTAACCGCGCAGTTTTTAAAGATAATCGAGCTTCAGTTTGGACCCAAAATGCCATGCATTGTTTTTTTTATCTTAGAGCCCTCTGTTCCTGTAATAAAGGTTATCATTCAAGAAATTTTGAAATTGATGTAGCACTCCAAAACCGCAACCTGATAGTGTTAAGCGAAGCGTAAAGTACAGTGGCGCAATGCTATGGAACAACCTTTCCGAATTTACTAAAAGAGCGGCCGGAAGCGTTACAACGATGGATACTTTGAGGTTAGAGTAAGAGTTTTGAGGTTAGAGTAAACTATTTCTGTTTGGTTTTTTGTTTGTTTGCTTTCAGGGCCGCCGGATGCGTGTCAACGATGGCTACTTTGAGGACGCGAGCAGGAAAGGAATAACGGAGGTAGGCGTCGGGAAGCTCTCAGCTGTCTCACGTTTACCTACTTTGGCCTTAGAGAATGCACGACAGCCACGGCAAAGAAAATGTCTAATGAAGAAACACTTGCTCTAAGTGCGTTAGCGATCAACTTTGAGGTGTTTACAAAACGTATCGATACGACAAACCATAGTGCAATATTTGCCACTTAGACTTAAAAGCCTTTCATTTCATTTTGAGGTTTCAGCCATTCAATTTGGCTCCATCTCTCACACTTGCAGAATGATGGAGTACTCACGATTTATTTCATAATGATGAAAGAAATGCGAACGGTCGTAAAATCTCTCCTTGTCTAAAATAAATGTGTGTAATGCATTGCAAGTTATGCCTCAAAGTTTAAACGATTATATATCAGAATTCATAATTTCTTTTAAAAAGAAAGCGGAAAACTTTAAGGTATCCATTTTAGCTATTCTCACCCGAAACTGAATTCAGTAACAATGCAATGAGTAACATTGGATATTTATGTTTGTTTTTAACAGAAGCGAGAGGAGATGCGGAGGAACATTTGTGAATTTGCCCGTACTTTGGACTGCGACAGGGAACTTAACGATAAATGATGATCCTTTCGGAACTAGACCCGATCGGAACAAAGCATGATTAAATTATCGTAAATACCATTAAGTTATTAACGTGGAAGTGTAACGGAAAAATGAGAATAAATAAGAATAAACTACTGTAATTCAAGCTGTTTAGTTCTCTCTGTCTTTGTCTCTTTCTGTCCCACTCCAACGAATGACCTTATGAAACATGCCCGCGCTACTTCTTACTTCTTTTAGAAAAGAATACCGTGAAGATGGAGTCAAAACACTGACGAATTAACAAAGCGCTATTTAAAAAAAAAGAGAGAGGGAAAAGATGAAAATTGACATGAACTTCGCGAGCGAGTTATAACCAAAACGTATTTAATTTCCCATGACCTCTGATCGAGAAGCGGTATAGAACACAAGTTGTCCCACTTTAAATTATTTTCCAAACTGTGCAATAGTTTAAAATAACTGCCGGCTAAATCCATACATAAATTTAACTGATGAACGTCAGATAGGGAACAAAGGTGTTCCATTCTGTTTGCAAATAAACGCGAGAAATAAATTTCGTACACGCAAACATGTCTCACAATAGGATCTTCCCGCTGGGCCGAACACAGAGCAACTGTAGAAGCATAAAATTCATTCTCCATAAAATAAGAAGCTGCTTAAGCCCCTCGCTCAAATAAATTTGATAAAATTATTATTATGATTGTATTTAAGATTTTAAAAATGAGAAATACTAATATTATTAGTACAAAATGCTTTCATAAGAAACGCATTTCGTCCCATATGTTCGCGGCAGGGCAAAACCGACAGCACGGCAAGAACAGACATTAGCATAGATATAACAACAACTACACATTCATTTCTTCGTTTCTCAGTGGATTTTATTAAAAGTTACCTAGGCATAAGCGCAGACACAATAAAATGTAAAAGGATCCCTACGCCTGGTTTTCTAAGCGAAATAAAATTAGGTATTTTTATGTCGACGTGAGAAAGGCGCGACAGAAAGATGGCCGTAAGATAACGACTTCAATGCACAAAAGCGCATGTCTCAGTGATTCCTTGCCGAAACCAAATGAGAAAATGAATTAAGGTGTTTGTTCATGGACCATCGATGTGGAACGAGATTCCTAAGGCTATAAGAATAGCTTCAAAATGTTTGACAAACAGTTAAAAAAGTATTTGATTAAAAGAGCTTATGACATTTAGTGACGCTTTTTTTTTAATTTTTAATTCGTGATTGTGGAGCGCTTTTTAATATATTATGTAATTAGCGCTATATAAATTATTATTATTATTATTATTATTATTATTATTATTATTATTTGTTCCTCTTATGTTAATTCCGTGCTTGTCATAACGTTACTTTTTTTGTCGTTCTCCCCAGATGGGCTCTTAGTCATGGTTTGTTTATTTAACACTAGTGCTTGCTTGGAAAACCAGGCATCATAGTTGTCACAATAATTGTTTTATCGAAGTGTTCGCTGCCGTATTTGCGATTTCTTGGTCAGAAGACCATGGGCGGTGTTCTTGCGCCTATGTTTTCCGTCTCTAACTGCAACTTAGCTACAATAATCACACTACGTCTTTAATTTAATGCTCGTTTAGAAACAAAACATTTTTTCCTTTCGAAAACTGTCGAAGACGTTATGTCCGTATAGGCCAGCAATGTTTCCTATAGCTTCAGGTACAAGTCAGGTTCGTTACTGCAAAAAAAGTAAATGAATCGAATAAATAAATGAATATATTTATTAATTAATTAATTAATTAATTAATTAATTAATAAAGAACAGATATGGATCAGCATGAAAAATAATCTGCGCCTGGTTGTATAAGGCTCCCAGAGTAATGCATAATTTCTGGACAGCCAAGACACAGTTGTTCTGAAACAGAGAGGCGTTATATCTAGTCGATAAATAGTCTTAAAATTAAAAAAAAATAGAAAATGGAATGACATGGAAATCTTAAAATCCTGCTAGATATACTTAACAATTATTCCACGAGCGCGCGTTGGATATGAGATGATAGATAGCCAACGAGGCGCGTAGCGCCGAGTTGGCTATAATCATCTCATATCCAACAAGCGCAAGTGGAATAATTGTTTTATTAAAAAAAACCGAGAAATATTGCTAGATCCTACTGATTTCGCTGTGCAAGAACGACCAGAAGGCAATTTAATGGTCGCCATTTCTCGGCCATGGTATAATTGCTCATATACCATGGCCGCTAAGCCAATCAAATCCCTCGAATTGCATTATACAATGATGCAGTTTTTAATAATATCTGATATAATAAGATCATTAAGTGAATATTCGCTAGTGGGGTATCAAACAAACAATAATATTATCGACGGATTATGAAAAAGGGAATTTGATCTACATGTTTTTTTACAGGTAATTACATGAGGCCGAGTACAATTAAGGATTAATTGCACGAGTGTTTTCAAATTTTTGAACAAAAAAAAAAGAACAACGCCAATGATTAAGGCAGAAACTTCGAACGAGCGTCCACGTTTATTCAACCGAGAATCAAAATGCAAAACTAACACACTCGCGAAGCGAACAGGTAACCAAGGTAACAATAGAGATATGCGAACTATGGTGTGAACTAAAGCGTGAACTATGCACAACAATAAAACTATGCGAGTAATGGCGCAATTAATCCATAATTGTACGATGACTCGTGCGATTATCTCTTTATCACTAAAGGGCAAAATTATACAGAGGAAATCACAAGGGCAGTCTATTTTCACCTGGAAAAAGCCCGTTTAGTGCCACAGGAAATCATCAATCAAATTGAACTGACCAATCGATTCAATGAGATTTTATTCTCCAAAACTGGGTCATGATACACTACCAAAAGTATAGAAAACAAAGCTCATTTAAACGGAGCATTTTTCCCAACAGAAATACAACTAAAAATGCTTTTAACTGAGTCAGAAGCCTGGAACATGAGACTGAATGGCTTACTGCAACGTTGAGCGTTACATTGCAATGGCTGAAAATGTAGACAAGGCTGGAAGCAGAGCTGAACTGACTTTGAAATAGTGATAGTGGGTGGAAATCTTGTCTTGAAGTAAAAGCAGGCTTGACATTGTCGATGATCTTGGACATGATTCTCTGTTCGTTTTCATCACCGCAGTCGTAGTCATCTTAAAGCCTTGCTCGGAGTTGTGACCCATTACAACGGTCTTTCTTACACTGTGGTTAGCTAGATTCTTTTTGAGGCAGACATTTTTTGAAAATGAGTCCTCTTTTATTGTTTTCATTATGTTATTGATTGTATTCTTGCCCATCGGTGTTTTCTTGTACAACACGCCGCTGGTCTGAGACTTGTCGATAACAGCCACGGCAGGTAAAATGGCCCTGTTCACTTCATTTCTTCGTTTTTCTTGTTTTGCTTAAACAAAGCAACGGGGCACCACCTCTCGCCTGTAGCGGATATCTTGGGAGAAGCGCGCCGAGGTTACACCCGAAAACCACCTTTTGGTCTTTGTAGGGTCTTCTTCTTGTCTTTTGTAGGGTTAATAAATTCAATTTATCAATTCCTTCTGCAACAACGCCCATCCTGTGAGAAACGTTTATCAGAATGCCTCAAGATTGTTAAAAAAAAAAACTAAACCAGTCAACTAACTTTGGAGTATTTGAATGTAACCCAGGCGATTAGTTCTTACCAGCAACGTAAGGGAAGCACAAGTTTAAGATTGCATACACAGACCCTTTTAAAGGCAAGAGCAAAAACAGGGATCATTATCCTTGTGGGCCTTCATTGTGCTTGCGCATTAACTGAATATTCGTGTGAACTGTTTTACTTCAGTGAACTTATCCTTTCGTCCCAAAAATGAAAACCAAAAAAAAAACTTTAACAGAAATAGTACTCACGTGATAGCCGGACGTTGGTCACGTGCTCGAACTCTGCAAAGGATATGGACCCATCACCTGGAACCAGAAAAAAATACACCTTCTAGATCTAGTAATTCGCTTTAATTAAGAAAACAGTTAGTCTGTACGTTATAAATCCAGCTTCAAATTGCATACATCGTCGTAGTACCCTGCTAGGAGAGCCTTTCTCAACTCCATGAGAGAAGAGAGGCTCTGCGGAGATCGAGTCAAGTCTTTATTGGGCATGCGCTAGCTGTTGCTTTTAGAAGCCAAATATTGTGTATCATCTTTAATGTATTTACGTTGTATTTTTTGGTTAATGGCAAAAATAAATGAATTGAATTGAATTGAACTGAAAGCTAAATCGCGGCAGCTCAAAAAAGCGACCGTCAAGCAACAAAAACAACAATCTCTCTCTAACTAAAAAACAGTTATTCAGGTAAGCCCTCGTTTATGTCTGAAAACTAAACGCGTTCAATTTTCGCTTCGAGAAAAGCTTCCTACAAGCCATTTTAATTTCTGTCAGAGTCATCATGAACGGCATTTATTGACCCGAACTGTGTAATTTTCCAAAACGTTTGTAAAAGGTATTAGGAAAGCGAAGAATTGGACAATAAAAAAACGGTTCCGAACAAATTTAAAATAAAACATCTGCATGCATGCACAAACTCCCAGAATCGCTCGAACATTTCAAAGCTTGAGCCGCGAAGTATTCTTTAGGGTTTCTTCCGGTTACTAATTCTAAAACAGAAGGTGCGTAACAGAGCCTCGTTAAACTCGGGTTCTGAACCCGAAGAAAGTCCTTCGCAGAAACTTCGAAACCATTTTTCATTAGTGTAGTGTCTTGGTGTAGCCTTGTCCTTCGGTTTATCAACATAGCTAATTTGCAAACCACAAAACCGGTTTGACGACAGAAAACGGGAGTGACTAGCCCATAAAGTTAAGGCAGTAGCGTCCTGAAAGACTTGACTCGATTTCTCCTCCTTCTTTGGGGATTCAACAGCCTCTGCTCGCAAGGTGCGTGGCGGTTGTTTCCTCTCTCATTAGAATCAGATCTTCTAGAATGGAGATTTGTCCGCGCAAATTGGTACATCAATTCTTTTGGTTTTAAATTTACATGCGAACAATAAACAACCGATTTATGAACAAAAATAGAAAAGATGAAAAGTGCAGCAGCACCTACTGGAACTTCCAAAGAAAATGAATGAAAAGTGAGTAGCTTCTAAACAAAAGCACGCAAATCGCTGACATGATTAAATAACTATCTGTACCGATTTCAATCGTACAGTGACTAAAACTTTACAAAATAATTCCCTTGGAAGCTCTTAGAGTAGTGTCCCTGCAAGGAAAATTTCAAATACAAGACTCCTGCTGGCAGCATCCTGTGAACGAATTCTGGGATGAGTTGTATTCACGGCTTTCGCGAGAATGGGAGAAACGTTCGCCCCAATAAAAGTACCTTCTGCGCACCAATTGGATTCTCGGACTACTAAATTATAGCCACATCCGAAACCTTGTCATTTAATACCGATGAGTCTATATGTGACATTCTGCATAATGCTAGGATGAGTAATGTCAAAAGTGTCGCGTGTGCACATCAAGAGATAGATAGAAAAAAAGGAGAACTGTAGCTTATTACACGCCATCAGCAACGGACGAAGACGTCCGCAGTTTATAAGAGTAAAACACCAAATTTCACACACAATGACATGAACTATGTTTTGGGGGTTTAACTTCTCCAGACTCTCCTGCTACCTGCTACACCCGTTTAAGTTCTGTTTACTTAACCGCGATGATCTCCCATCCATAAAAAAGTAATTCGACTTCTGTTATTCATTGCTCTGACAGTTCGACTCACCGTCCTTGTCGAGATAGTTGAAATTTTCTCTTGTAAAGAGTTTGTAGCCCTCAAACGCCAGGCACTTTTCGCTTCCGTCTGGTGATGTGTCGGGAGACTGTGATGGAAAATTAGAAGGCATCACTGTGGAACCCAGTGATACCTCAGGACTTGATTCATTTAAGTAAACATTGTGGCGTCGCCTACGGCGTCCAAACTCACATTTAACCAGTACCCCACCCACGTTATTGCACCCATTACGGTTTTTCTGTAGATATAAAAGAAGGAAACAAATATTTAGTATATAGTTAATTCAAAAATTAAAAATGTTACGTTCTACTCTCCAATTCAAATTGCCGGTGTATCGCAGAGGCTACAAGAAATGCCAGAGGGAACAGCAAAAATGCACAAGGAACAGGGGCTCGCAACATCCTCCAGGGATAGGCTCCCACTTAAAATAAGTATAAAATAATTGTTTTTATAATCGACTAAACGCAATCTTATGAAAACGGTAGTCATGTCCAAAAAAGAGAAAAAGATCCTAGTAAAATTCTCATACCTTAATCCTAACGATAGCTGTAACCTTCGCGCTGCCGCAGCTCTCTGTTTGTATTACAAACCCAAACAGAATGAGAGAAACAACAAACCAAACCGCCAATTCTTTCACCATTGTAACACAAAACACTCTAAAGGGAGAAAAAATGGAAAAAGTATAATATTCCATGTTCTGTTCCACTTAAAAATTGGAAATAATTAAATCAAAGCCATTTTTAAAAATTAAAGTCAGTAGGCCAACTATAGTTGTTTGTCTCTCTTTTCTTACCGTCAAAAGCCCTCTCTTCTGTTCTCGCAATTTTTTTTTTTTCGGTATTTGCCTGTTCCTTCTTAACAGAAACGTGTCTTTAAATACCGGTGATCGATATTAGCTTAGCTGTTTGTGTTTACTTTCTCACGTCATCCACAAACAATACGTTCTCGAACATTTTATCCGTCTCGTGAAATTATCAAACTGCAAGTTTACAACTGTACCATGTCCTTTCCAAAACAATAAAACTTGTTCTTTATAATCATTCGCAACTTTTAATTATATTTTTTAAATACTCATGGTGACCCAAATATGGTCAACTTTCAACATGGGACTGCGTTAGCACGTAGGAAAAAGGGAATTAAAACATCAAGCTTACGAGAATGTATGAGAATGCGCAAAATGTGCTCTAAATGCCATAATTTTAGACGACTCCAGATAAAACTGATTCACCTTGTGTATGTCATCATGTTTGAAGGGGAATGGAGGAGGTAAATCTCACCTACACTCTTTTTTTATAAGAACGTCTTATTTTGAGGCTGAGGCTGAACATTCTTATTATTGTTGGCTATTTAAGCCTGAGAAGTTCTTAAGTAATCTTTTATAGTATTTTAACAAATCTATGCGGACGTGACCAAGACACCTGTTAATTGGGTTAATTGGACAATATAGACTGAATTTTTTCAAGTATTATTTTATGCGCATTTTATACTGTTCATTTAAAAAATATTTGGTTGGAATATAAATGTTCTTAACGGACTGTCAGCCTGGGTAATATTCTTAGTATATACTTAAATTTTAGTTAATCTTAGCGTCAACGTTCTTTTAAAGAGGTTCTTATTAAAACAGAAAGAGTTTACTCCGTTTCAGGAACACACAACAATCTGCATAACATGGTGCACCAAATAAGCCAGTGTTAATTAGAATCCTTTGAAAACACGGCATCGTCATTCATATTTTATGCATTGAATATATATTCCACTTATTATTTTATATTGTGTACGTTTAAACCTGGTTAATTAACCGATTGATGATTGAAAACGAAAGACTGTCATGTATCTTTCCGAATACAACACTAAGTGCCTTCATTTATCAAGAGCGAGCTACAAGAGAGTACCCTCGGGGGTACTATTCGGAATTTTTGATGGAGGTGTGCGGCACGGTTCGCCAAACTCTAACCCCATTTCAGACAAAAATATGTAACTTTCCTGTACCCTTTCTCAGACCTCGCCTCTAAAATTCATAGCCATTTTCAGACCTGGTTTCTAGAATCCACACCCGTTTTTATAAAATCGGAAATGTGGAAAGCATAAGGACGATATAAAATTGACAATTAAACGAACAGTTTCGCGCTGATAGAGTCAGCTTGGTTGTTTGGTGTCAGTCTATTTTTTTTAATGATGACCCAAATGATGCAAAACGCTAATCGTAAAAATATTGAAAAGGGACTGGAGTCCTGGGTTAGTGAAGGGGGGGGGGGGGGGGAGTGGAAAAGAAAATATTTGGTTTTATCAAATACGTTCGTAAAGTAAATTGGACCGTAAATCGATTCTAGAGCTGACGTATCGAGCACTCCCCTTGGTCAGTGCGAATCACCCTGAAAAAGGGCTAGCGCTTGAAATGACGGTTTATGGGTAGTTCAGCTATATTGTAAGAGTTGAAAAAATTAACTCGATAAAATTTCAGTGACAGTGGGTTTGCCGTCGGTTGCGCTTCATACAGAAAGAACGAATGTATCAAGAAAAATATCAAAATCAATAGGCATAATTTTGCCTTCCAAAAACCTCCTTACGTTCTTTGTACTATAGTTTAGATCACTCTAATTTAAAACGTATCATTATCCTTCAAAAGAAAATGATTATAATCTCAAAACCCTGACCCTATTTCAGACAAAAATATGTAACTTTCTGGTACCCTTTCTCAAGCCTCGCTCCTGGTTTCTTGAATCCACACCCGTTTTTATAAAATCGGAAATGTGGAAAGGTACTTAAGTTCAAGTATGAGAACGATAGGACATTGACAATTAAACGAACACTTTCGCGCTGATAGAGTCAGCTTGGTTGTTTAGTGTCAGTCTATTATTTTTAATGATGCAAAAAATGATGCAAAATGCTCATCGTAAAAATATTTAAAAGGAACTGTGGTCCTGGGTTAGTGGGGGGGGGGGGGGAGTGGAAAGGAATATATTTGGTAATTCTAGAGCGGACGTATCGAGCACTAGTCCTTCGTAAGAGCGAATCACTCTGAAATAGGGCTAGCACTCGAAATGACAGTTCGTGGGTAATTCGGCTATATTGTATAAGAGTTCAAAAAATAAATAAATAAAATAAAACAAAAAAGAGCTCAAAAAATAACTTGAATATATTTCAGTGACAATGGGGTTGCCGGCGGTTGCTCAAGTTCTCGGGTGTTTCATACAGAACGAATATGTCAAGAAAAATAGGCATAATTTTAGCCTTCCAAAAACCTCCCTACGTTCTTTGTGTTATGGTTTAGTTTACCCTTACTTGATACATTGTTTCAGTATGGGGATCGACAAATCACTCTTATATAAAACGTATCATTATCCTTCAAAAGAAAATGATCTTTTCAAAGAACAGATGACTTTAACTTTTAGCTGTGCGTATAGTTTGGAGAGCACGAGAGAAGCGTAAGAGTTGCTCGAGGCGTAGCCGAAAGCAACTCTCGCTCCTTGAGTGCTCTCCAAACTTCCCAAGTGCATCCATAACTCGATATACGCACAGCTAAAAGCATGAACCAATTCTTTTCTGACATAGTGAAAATAAAGTAAACGATCCCTGGAAAACAGGTTTTGTTCCTGATAAATTACAAAATTCTCTGAAAAAAAAAAAAGGTGAAAGTGGTTTCTCATAACGGTTTAATCTTAACGTTTCATTAACTTCGACAAGCTCTTATAAATATACATTTTTTATGGTGTTGTCTCTCTGTAACATAACATAGCGCGCGCATGCTTCCTTCACCCGACTTGCACACGTCATCGGATGGACGCACGGCCGTGCGTATGTTGAGAAATGTACCATGATGACGCAAATAGAAATAAGATTACGATGCGCGCGCGCTATGTTATAATGTTCAATGTTCAAAGTGTGTATGAACTGTGTTGGATTCCGTAAGGAATATATAAAAGAGACAGCCGGCCCGTCATGACTACATTGTACACTGTAATTAAATTAATAAAGCAATGGTTTCAGTTTTGCTGTTCGGGTATCAGTTTACATGAACTCTCTCTAAGGCGGACACCTCTCTAAGGCGGACAGTAAATCTGGTACCGAGGGTGCCCGCCTGTGTTGGATGAACTTTTGTGTTTTCTTTCTTGCCCTGAATTTGACATCCTTCCAATATATCTTTTTTTCTGGAATCTTTCTTCTTGGCTTTCTTCTTTGTTTTTCGGCGAAATTTGCCCCAAAAATTCCCGCGAAATCGGCCGTTTTCTCCGCGAATTTGTCTCCAAAAATCCCGCGAAATTTGACTTTTTTTCCCACGAATTATCAGAAGCCCTGCTAAAGGGACACTGTCACGGGATGACATGCCCAGTACTGTTCTCTCTCAGAAACTCTCTCGGGCTGCGAATTTATGTTAGTCGCCGAAAGGATTCGCTGCAATCGATGGTTTGAAGGTCCAGAGATGTGGATGATCCAGCGCCGGTAGTCACTCACTTGTTGGTATTGACACAACTGATTTGAAAACCTCTCTCATAAATAAGACTCAAATAAATTATTTTCCCAAAGATAAGAAAGTAATTTAAAAGTAAGAGAATGTTGTTTCATTTCTATGCGATGATTTCGAGGGCAAAGGCGACGTTAAATAGGCCAAAGCTTTTGCCGTTTCACTCAACATTTGCCGGGCTCATTGTAACGCGACCGGAACCGACTTTGAGCCGTTAATAATTACGCTCTCGGTTCACTGCAAACGTCTGACATAAATATTATTTCCCCCAAAATATCTCAAAAGATTGCTAAGTTTGAGAGGCCATTTGAAAGCTCCAAAGATAGAAAATTCATCTGCGAAGGCGATGATTTAGTTGGGTTCAATGTAATATTTTTTGTACACTGTGGTAACCTCTCCCACAAATAATATTGTTTTCTTCAATATCATTTCAGTGGTAACCTTCGAGTCTCCCAGAACTGTTTTCTTTACCACAGACAATCACTTAAAGCCGGACACGGAAGAATTGTGAAGAGGGCAAATGAGAAGAAAAGTCTCATTAACGGCGTACACGCAATGTACACGTTCTCACAAACTGCGCAAACAACGTCGATCGTCGCCCACATATTCCCGCCCGCAAATCAGTATCTTGTGAGAAGTGTTATACCTCAAAGCACGACTGAATATACTTTCATTCCTAAATATTCTCTTATGACATATTACCCAGCCTCGTCCTAGCTCGATCTCTCCTTTAAATCGCCTTTCGTGGCGAGTTTCTCCGTTTTCTACCGTGACTGCCGCCACTAGTCGACGCACTTCAAACTTGAAAAATTCAACCTGAACTTTTCAAGTTTCGATTTGAGGAGTTGGCGCATGCGCTTAGGTGACAGTCTGCCTTTAATGCAATGATGAGCTTGAACAGCGTAGCTCCAGTGTTTTGAATAAATTAATAAAAGATGGATTGATTGATCAATCCATTCATTTATTTATTCATTCCTTCATTTATTCACAGTTATTGCCAAAAAACCTCAAATGATAACAACGTCAGGTGAAGGGTATTCGATTGCAACCGAGATGGAACATTTGTTATTTTAGCATTGTCTCTGGCTACTTATCTATTAAGGAAATTGTACGAACTACTACGCACACCCCCAGAGTTATCTCCTGAACTGAAAAGTAGCCTCGGCGTCCACTGTCAGAATACGAGACCAGAAGTTTTAAAATTGCTTCCAATACAATAATAATGGTTTCTAAGCGGCCAATCAGATTATAAGAGTGCTAACAGTCTGTCCCTGGATGAATGGTCTGTCGATCAAAACGGTGACCTGCTTTACAATTTTTATTTATTTAATGAAAGAATATGGCTTTCATCGTTTGATCAATTTAGAAGTACTTATTGTGCCGGCTGCAATAACGTGTTAAACAAGTTATTTAAGAAGCCGAATTGAGGCACATGGATACGTACTGAAACCCTAGTTAACAACCACTGCTGCTGATGGCCAATGCGAACTCTTGGGAATTCAGAGTAGCTTTTCACTTGACATCTGCAAGGTTATCATGATAAATGGTTCTTATTACATAATTTTAAACAATAAATTTTGTTGGGCGAAAAAGTCTGAATACACGGTTATTTGTGCGCGGGCATTATCTGTTCCGAGCAGGAATTGTTTTTCGAGAGAGGCTCGAACGATACTGCGACCTTCGAAGGGCAAAGAGCGTTCAACGATAAACAACTCAAGGTATCTTCAAAGCCGATGAAACGTTTTGTCTATCATACTTTAAATCTTTCCTGAAAGCTTGCTCGGGATGTTGACTTTTTTTAGTGTTTTGCAGGACAGCTTTCGACAACTCTCGAAAACTACCCATGCGAGTCTTGTCTTCCTCAAGATTACTGTCAAAAAAATCCCAGAAGCAAAATGAACAGTAATCTTAGCACAAGAGTATGGACGGATCCTTGTTCGCAGACATTAACTGCAGCGAGAAGCAAACATACAGTGAGAATAAAGTGAACTGATTGGAGAACATCATCTGATATATATAATCAGTTTTCACATGACGTGTTATAACCAACAAACCAACGCCAAATCATTTCATGGGTCATAAAAGAAAACCAACATGGAATCCTTTCGTTCCGTAGTAATTCTCAGACCAAACATCAAAAGGAATGCCTTATGATCAGTAGCTGAAAGTCAAAGATTTGAAAAAAGGACCCACAGGTGAAATCACATCAAACAGTGAACGTTACATCTGGGTTTTTACTTTGATTAAAATACCTCACCTTTGAATCCAAAGGTTCAGATGCATTCCCATTTTTGCCGCACTCCCAAGCTACGAAGCAGGAACAAAGATCACCGACGCTTTTTTCAAAACGATATAAAGGCCTTGGTTCAAATTTCTATTTTTAAAAAAAATCAAATTGCTTGTTAATTTACAGCTCACTCAGAATCACCCAACCTTACAGACAGTAAGTAGTCAGTTACATTATTTTAGGAACATATATAATGATCAAAATTCTTGCCTTTTAATAAACTATGAATGAGCAATACGTTGTACAGCGTAAGTTTCTTTTACATTTCTGACCACACGTTTATAAAGTTGAAAACGTTATCAATTGAACATGGGGATTACGCGTTTTGCACTGAATGCCAGGGTCACTTTTCTAACCAACGGGACTTGCTTACATAGATTTTCCCTTGCTGAACGTTATTCAGTTATATTTCCTTCGAATTCTCATTTGTTCAATGTGTTTCTACGTTTGTTCATATTGCTTAATTAGAGTGATTACTTTTCTTAGGATTTTACAACATTCAGATGAAAACCACATTATCTTACTTACATCAACCAAGGCAAAATGTATTTCTTTTGGTTGTTAATTTGGTTATATTGTTTCTATTCCCATTAGGGGTTTTCATGCGCCTTTATAAACCACTGCTTGCGCATATCACACCACTTGACAACGACCAGTTTTTCTCGGAGTTGTTTTAAGTTTTTGTTCACGGGCTATACCGAGGAACTTTCGGCGAAATTTGAAAAAGCTTCAAACGAAGCCGAAAGTGCACTGCTAGTCTCCAAGCAGCTCAAAGCCGAAAGCGAACTCAAGTTTGCCCATCCCGGCAACGAGCGGAATTATAAGTTCAATTTCGAGATCGTCGAGCTTCTTGAGACCGCGGCCATTGCAGTCCAAGACAAGGATACGCCGAAGGCATCGCAGATTATAAGCCAGGCCATTAGCTCGCTAAAGGAGAGGAACAGGAAAATCAGGATCGCCGATTCTTCCGAAGGAGGTTGGCTAACGGTTAAGCATTACTAGAGCAACGCCGTCGCCCTCGATTTGGAAGACGATAAAAAGATTCGTGCAGCGGAGAGGGAGGCTCTGAGAGATAAGAATCGTACTCGTGTTAGACGCAATGCTGAACGCCTGCAAGGCCGATATCAGCCGTATTCTCAGCCCTTCGGTGTCCGCGGGCAGTTCCAGCGCCCGCAGTTCTCAGTTTCACCGTCCTTCAGATCGCAGCAACAACCTCCAGATTTCTACAATCGGTCACGAGGAGCCTGTCGTTTCTGCGGCGGCTCAGGTCATTGGTGGAGAGAGTGCCCTGTCAGGCTCGCTCGTCAGTCTTTCTCCGTTGGAAGCATGTCAGGACAAGCGACTGCACCAAGCTCAAGTTCATCAACAGCCCGTTAACTCCTCAGCTCAGTTCTTGGATGGTTTGTCCTCCGGTGTGCTTAATGTTTTGAGTAAGAATCCTCCACAGCCAGTCGTCCATCCTTCTTGTCATGTTGCCGATGATGTGAATCAGGAGTTCAAGGAACTGTTGCTTTTGCAAGATAAGTTTATAGACTACCCTTCGTTAGATTTTTATAGTCAAAATTTGTTTGATTACGAGCAAGGTGTTGCCCCTGCGATTGTTAAGGGTCGTCTCAAAGCACATTTTCAATTCTGGGTGGACATTGGGGCTCCTTCTTGGGTCTTGGACACCATTTGTTCAGGGTATGTTATCCCTTTTGATTCACTCCCGTCTAGTGTTTGCTTATCTAATAAGAGATCGGCTTTACTTCATTTTGTTTTTGTCTCGTCAGCTATTTCTGATCTGCTTAAATTAGGATTGGTCTCTGAAGTTTATGCACCGCCTACTGTTATTAGCGAGCTTAAGATCCGACGACGGCGGACTTGGTTGAGGAGGCTTGGGGAGAGGTTGCCGTTGCAGCGGCGGGAAAATTAGGCTTAAGTTCACGGGCGCGACGGCGGGCTGTTGTGAGGCCTTGTGAAGCCTTTTTATTTATTTACTTATTTCTATCGAAGTTAAGAAAGTGTAATGGCTACCTTTAGAAAGGCCTCGTGAATTATTACTCGCAAGTTTCGATGATGGAGACATTTCAGAAGATGAATTTTTACTGTTGTTTGATGCTAACAGTTCAAAGAATCCCGATTTTCCCTACCAGAATTATGAGCAATTTGATCTGGATGGACTCGACGAAAGTGAGTGCCTGGCAGAATTTCGTTTTCGAAAAAGGGACATACCTATTCTCGCAGAGGTAATGGGGTTGCCTGACTCTTATACATGTGAACAGGGGACTGTATGCGACGGAATTGAAGGCCTTTGCCTTCTGTTAAGAAGATTAGCGTACCCTTGTAGGTACAGTGATCTTATCCATCGTTTTGGCCGCCCAGTTCCTGAAATTTGTATGATCACCAATCACGTCATGGAAACTGTCTATAGTTTACACCATCACCGTCTGACGGCATGGAACAACACCCTAATGGCCCCCGCTCTACTTCAGACATATGCTGACGCTATACAGAGGAAAGGAAGTGCCCTGCCGAATTGCTTTGGCTTTATAGATGGTACAGTAAGACCCATTTGCCGACCACAAGAAAACCAGGGAATCGTATACAACGGACACAAACGAGTCCACGGATTGAAATACCAGTCTGTTGCATTGCCTTGTGGTATGATAGCCAACCTGTATGGGCCAGTAGGTAATGGAAATTATTTCTTTCAAGTTCTACTCAAGTTATAACCATCTGTCAAACTGTAAAGCCAAACAGAAGGACAGATAGATGGAATAAGTTTTACGTGTGAAAGATATAAAGTAGTATAAAAGATACAATTTTTGGAAATTAAAAAAATAAAATTCGACCAATATGTTCTTTTTCTTCCAGAGGGTCGCAAACATGATGCTGGAATGCTAGCTGACTCTGGCCTTCTGCGAGACCTTGAAAACCATGCCTTTTCACCGACTGGTAACCCCATGGCCTTATATGGTGACCCTGCTTACCCATTAAGAGTTCACCTTGTCGTGCCATATCGTGCTGCAGGTATAACTCCACAGATGGAAGAGTTCAACAAGGCTATGAGTAGTGTCCGCATTTCAGTAGAGTGGCTTTTTGGGGACATTATTAATTATTTTAAATTTGTTGACTTTAAGAAAACTCAAAAGATATCATTGAGTGCAGTGGGAAAGATGTACATTGTATGTGGGATTTTAAGGAATGCCATGACTTCCTTGTATGGCAATTTCACTTCAGATTTCTTTGACGTTGATCCACCAACCCTTCAGGATTATTTTTCTTGACAACTTAAATTAATTGTACCCAAAATCGAATTGAATAATTAATTGATGTAAAAATACACAACTAATAAACAAGATGTAACATTGTGTATCTGCCAATAAACTGTTAAAGTATTGGAATTTATTCTCTAG
Source organism: Pavona decussata (assembly GCF_977016875.1). Lineage (NCBI taxonomy): Eukaryota > Metazoa > Cnidaria > Anthozoa > Scleractinia > Agariciidae > Pavona > Pavona decussata. Next base: position 6,024,571 of record NW_028145444.1, on the reverse strand, counting down.
TGTTTGTACTCAGATCAAGTGATATGTACCAACAACAACAGTTAGTGTAAGGAGGGTTCAAAATCTGTTTACTGAGAGGGTGCAAAGTATAAGAAGAGAGTAGAGGAGGAGGGGGACTTCCCAACAAAATACACAGACAAATTTATAAATTACCACAGCCCCTGACCTCCCCCCTCTACATATAAATAAACCCTCTTTAATCATACAAAAAATCCTCAAAATTTCAACAAAACTCAGGGTAGAACTTTTACAACTACATTCAATATGTTCATGTTACTTAGTTTGTTTTTCTAAAAGCTTCAAAATGATTTTTGACTGCTGCTGTTGCATGGCAACAAACATCTGCTGAAACTGTTGCATTTGATTCTGTTGCTGCTGGACTTGCTGGGCCATCATTTGCATCATATCTTGATGTTGCTTTTGAGCCTCATCGTGCCTTCTACTCTCAACTTCCAGGCGCTGCTTGTGCAAATTCAATTCTTCAGTTTTCCACTTCTGAACCATATCATTTTTCTCACGTAGATATGACACTGTGTCCCCACCGCTCCTCCTTGTGACTTTTGGCTTAGGTTGCACATTCTCCACATCCTTGACTTCATCACTCTCCTTCCTTTTCAGTGTTGAACGCATGCTTTCCATTGCCCTATTCCGCATCTCCACAGCTTTAGCATTATCTGCTTTTTTCTTTTCAATTTCCTTTGTGTTGTCAGCATCAGCTTCCTTTTCCAGTATTTCCTCCAAAGCTTTCTCAACATCACTCATGTTGGTCTCGATACCGCTGGCCTTCTCCTCCTCTTTTAACTTTCTCTTTAATTTTTCAATGAGTAACATGTAACGCTCTCTCACCGAGCGCTTGGTAACTTTAAATCGTGGAAGTTCCAAGGAGTTAAGATTATTGGCAATCTGATCCCAGATTTGTCCTCTTGTAATGCTTCCCTTTTTAGCTTTGAAGGGTTCTAGAGCCAGAATTTCTTGACAAAGAGAGTGGTCGTGATCTTCTGTCCACTCCATGTTAGATCTAAATTTTGAGAAAGTAAGATATGCAGATTTTAAAATACAGTAAAACCTCATTTAAGAACCTGAGGTTGTCCATGTTAGCCTCAGAAGATTCTTACTGGTGTCTATTGTGAAATTAGGCCATGTGATTTCTTGTTTTCCTGAGAAAAAAATGTTTTTCAATTTGTTGCTGGAGGAAAATTGGCACTGTCCATTGTTTATATGAAATAAGCATATTTATCATGTCTTAATGTCTGCAATCTTAACTTGCAAATACAAACCATATTTCAAGTTATTCTATTTCTCTCTATGCTTTTAAACCGATGAAATATCAAAAAAATAAAGCTAAACTATTTTTTAATATTCCTAAAAGAACACAATAATAATTATAATGCCTAGCCAGATCACTCAGTCCAGAAGGCAATTCTGATTATGTAAGTTGTACAATGATTACCTGTTTCAAAATTTAGACTACATTTGGCACACATGGACAGAGATCTAAACGGAAATTTATGATTAGGTTCTTATATGCGTTATTTAAGTGTATATGAAATATTTTTGAGTCTGCTAACTTAATTTTATTTCAACAACTTGGAAATGTCTATAAGTTCAGTTCAGAACTCTCAAGAGCAAATCAGAGCAGTCTTGTTTGTTTATAAAATCGAAAATGGCATAATCCAGATAAACTTATCATGATAAATGTATTTTTAGCAATTAATTTCTAGCAGCAAATGTTTGACATCTAATCAACAATGTTGTTTTTGTCTGAAAAAGCCTTACTGAAAACTCGATTTTGATTAAAATTACTTTCTAAGATAAGGCTTGTTGTTCGACTCGAGAGAAGACGAGTGGAATAATCTAGTGAACCACAATATTATACCGGAAGAACTCTACGATATTTTTTTAAAGAAATAAACCAAGAAATAAGAACACTGTAAAACTTACTGGATTGCTTTCTTTGCCATCGATGACGAAGTCGATCGTGAACTGTTCAGAGAAAGGCAAACGAATGAATGTTAAAATTTTCTTGCACAACTCGTTTGTTTTTGCTCAGAATTTTCACAGACATCCTCTAATAAGAATAAACTGTCAAAATTTCGAACGAATTTCGCTGAAAATAAGTTTAAATTGTGTTACTTTTATAAAGTTTACTCACGTTTTAGACGCAACGGCAAAATGGTCGACTTCACGTCACAGACAAGGCCGCAACGGCGGGAAGCTTCACAACAACGTCAGCCGGAAGTAATTCTGGCAGTAATTTCACTTCCGCTTGCCGTCCCAGACACCCGCCGTCGTCGGATCTTAAGCTCGCTATTTATCCACTTTCTGTGTCTGTTAATTCGGAAGGGAAGCCCAGACTCATCCTTGATCTGCGACATGTTAATAGGCATATTCCCAAGGCTAAATTAAGTATGGAGGACTGGAGAGTTTTTCTTCAGTATGTCGTGCGCGGAGGATATATGTTTAAGTTTGATTTAAAGTCTGGTTACCACCACATTGATATCTGTCATCCCCATCAACAGTTTTTGGGTTTTCAGTGGCCCTTGGGAGGTAACGTTTATCGTTACTTTTGTTTTACTGTTTTACCCTTCGGGCTTTCATCCGCGCCTTATCTTTTCACTAAATTGTTTCGTCCGCTGGTACGTCATTGGAGGGCCTCGGGTATTCACTTAGTGCTTTATTTAGACGACGGGGCTGGTTGCGAGAAGGAGTTTTTGACTGCCAAGCGTTGCGCCGATGCGGTTCGTTCTGACTTAGGCAAAGCGGGTCTGGTGGCTAATCATGAGAAATCTATTTGGGTTCCTGTTCATTGTTTGGAGTGGTTGGGTATTTCTTAAGTTCTTGATGGTGCTTTTTTGTCCATTCCCCAACCTCGTATCGACCGCCTGTTAGCTGCCTTAAGTGCATTTAAGGGTAAATTACCCTACGTCACTCCTCGTCTTGTTGCCTCCATTGTCGGCAAAATTATTTCGCTTTCACCTTGTGTGGGTAACGTGTCTCTTATTATGTCTAGATTTTTGCAGAGTGCAGTTTCGCTTCGCGATGCGTGGGATACCCCCCTTGATTTGAGCCGTTTTCAGCATTATTTACAATGCGTTTACGAAATTGCTTTTTGGCTGGTTAACTGTCCTAAGTTAAATTGTAAGAAGTTATTTGAGTATACTCAGCCCGTTTGTATTATTGGTACTGATGCCAGCGATTTTGCCTGTGGGGGACATGCCCTGTTCGTCGACAAGGAGGAGTTTGATTTGTTTTACAATGCTTTTTCCCCCATGGAATCGTCTCTTGACAGTAATGGAAGGGAGTTACTCGCCATTCTTTACGCGCTTAGGTCATTCAAGCCGCTTATCCAGGGTAAAGTTGTCTAATTGTATACTGACAGTAGAAATGCTTCTATTATAGCTACCAAAGGTAGTACGTCCCTTAGGCTTCAGCGTCAGGCTTTGGATATTTTCCAGTTTTGTGCTGTTAACAATGTTACGATCGATTTCTTATGGGTTCCCAGGACGCTTAACGTATATGCTGACTCCATGAGTAGGGTTATTGATTATGATGATTGGAGTGTTTCTTAAGTCTTTTTTGGGCATCTTTCTGCTCTTTTCGGTCCATTTACAGTTGATAGGTTTGCTACCCCAGTTTCGGCTAAGTGCGCCAGGTTCTATTCTAAATTTTGGTGCCCAGGCACTGAAGGTGTCGATGCTTTCAGTGTTAGTTGGGCGGGTGACAATAATTGGATAGTCCCACCTGTGTATCTTATTAGTCGCGCTATCTTTCATTTAGAGGTTTGCAAGGCCCGTGGTGTTATGATTATCCCTTGCTGGCCTTCTGCAGTTTTTTGGCCAATAGTTTTTCCCATGGGTGGTTTAAGGGCATCCGTTATTCAAGTCCTTGAGTTTCCCGACCCTTCTTTTGTTTTTGCTCCCGCTCGTGAGGGCCACAACACAATTTTTTGCCCACTGAGGTTTAAATCTGCGGTTTTGGCTCTTCGTCTCGATTGGTCTGCTTGTTCTTTTTGATTTAGTTTTTTGCCTGTGAGCTTCATAGCGGTATTTCAGTTTTTTGTACGCTTCATAGCGTCAGTTATATTTCTTTTGGGCGTTTTTCATAGCGTTGCACTTTTGGTTTCTTACGCCTCATGGCGTTATATGTAATTGCCGTAGTTTGCTCCATTGCAAGATATTTTGCACGCTTCATAGCGTCATGTTTATACATTGTTGTCATATTTTGTTTTGTCTGTTTGCTGCGCTTCTTAGCGCCTACTCGTGTGTTATGCTTCATAGCCTTTTGGCTTGTTTATGGACATTCCGCCTTATGGTGGTATTTTTCTTTCCTTGTTGTTTTTGTCACGGGTACTGTTTTCTCGTGATTTCCTGATTATTATTTTGTTTTCTAATTTATGCCGTTTGATTTTTTTCTCCTTTTGTTTTTCTTTACAAGTTTCCATTACTGATGGTGCGGCTGGTATTCAAGCTTTGAAGCCTTTGTCTGTGTTGGTTCCTGTTTTTCTCGCGGCGAGCAGGGCACCATCGACTGTAAAAGGATATCACACGCATTTTCGAAAATGGAAGGCATGGGCTGCCAAGTTTCCTGAAGTGGAATATTTTCCTGCTTCGGATAATCATTTTGCGCTTTATCTCATTAGTTTACTCCAGTCCGGTTATTCGTTTTCTACCATTGTTTCTACTTTTTACAGCATTAATTTTTTCCATAGTTCGTGTGCTGTTCGCAACCCTTGCAATAGTGGTTTTGTTAAAGCTATTTTGGAAGGCTGTAAGCGTCTCGCTGTTAACTCTGTCTCTTCCAAGAAGAGACTTCCTATTTGTCCTGAGCATTTGCATGCTTTCGTTTTGAAGTTTGCGGGTGTAGATGCTAGTTTGCTTGATATCCGCGACGTTTGTATTTGCCTTGTTGCCTTTGCTGGTTTTTTGCGTTTTAATGGGCTTGCTAATATTAAATGGTGTGATGTTGTTTTCAGTGATACTTATTTTTCCCTTTTCATCCCAAGGAGCAAGTCTGATCAATATGGGTCTGGCGCTACTAGAGTAATTGCTAGGACTGGTAATCCTACTTGCCCATTTGGAATGTTGTCTCGTTATGCCAAGCTTAGTGGTGACCGTTTAAATTCTACTCAATTTGTTTTTCGTTCCCTGTACAAACGCAAGGATGGGCGTTATGCCCTTCGAGATGGTTCAAATCTCTCGTATTCTAGGGCTAGGGAGTTATTTATTAATAAGTTTAAAGCTATAGGTTTAGATATGAGGCTTTATGGCCTCCATTCCCTTAGGATTGGGGGTGCGACTGCCGCTGCCAATAATGATTTACCGGATCGTGTTATTAAGAAGCATGGTCGTTGGAAGTCTGAGAATGCTAAGGATATTTACTGTAGGGAAGATATCCACCATCAACTCTTAGTTACTCTGAACATTGGACTCTAGTTTATTGTTGTTGTTTCTTTTTACTTTTTTCCTCCCATTCGCTTTGTCTATCTTGATAATTACTGGCGGCTCCGTCCACTACTGTTGTGTTCATTACTCATTCCACTTACATTAGAAATGATTTCTATTCGGCTGAGCGTAGCGATAGAGAATAGAAATGTATTTCTTTTGGTTGTTAATTTGGTTGTATTGGTTCTATTCCCATTAGGGGTTTTCATGCGCCTTTATAAACCACTCCTTGTGCATATCACACCACTTGACGCCGACCAGTTTTTCTCGAGGCTAATTTTTTCCGTATATAGTTGTTACTAGTTATCATTTACAGTAAAGTTCGAGCCTTGTCTAGACATTTTTTCTATATCCTACTTCGAAAATGTCTCGCTGAGTTGTACTTTTTGTTATTGTACTGTTCAGCATTTATATTTTGTTTTGTAATTGTATATTTTATATGGACTGTGTTTTGTCTTTGCTTGTATCTTGGCACTGTACTATTGTAATAAACGATAATTACTGGCGGCTCCCTCCACTACTGTTGTGTTCATTACTCATTCCACTTACATTAGAAATGATTTCTATTCGGCTGAGCGTAGCGATAGAGAATAGAAACATTCTTTACGTAGCTCTTTTTTCCGGTAACTGCAGAAAACTACTTTTCAGGAACGTCACCACGAGAAGAAACACAACGAGCCTCCACATTGTTTTAATGCTAAGGATACCACTGATCTGCAACGGAAAAAAAAATGACTCAGGGCTGTAATCATGACACGAAAGTCACAGCTGTCTGCTTTTAGTACGATTAACAGCAGGTATAAATATCTGTCAAATTCTGTGTGAAAAAATAACTAGAAATGCTACTACTTGCTTTTCAACATTGACATGCAACGTTTATATTATCATTAGCCTTTTTGAGATATTGGCTGGTTGGTTATTTATACTACATTCACTCTCCGAAAAGCGCTCTTGCCCGTGCTAAATTTTTGGACGTTTTGATGCGGCGCTCTTTCAAGGGCAACGTGTTTTTTTCTCCCAGGGAGGCGCTTATTTAAACTCACTAAATTGGCTTTTAATGATTCTTTCTTGAGCAAAAGCTATTTCACGACATGATGACACACTTCCAGTCCTAATATAGCAAAAACAAAAAAAAGTTAAAAGAGTACCGATCCCTGGGGCTTCCATCAAATATTTTAATCTCTTATTGTCTACAAATACCTTGTCAAAAGTACGGTTGACGATTTTCGAGAGAGATATCATGCGATACTAAATTACTCATCACTTTGGACAATAAGTAAAGGCTTCGTTGTTGTAAAAAAGAAGCTTAAGCACGAGACAGTTTAATTTAAAATAACTACACTTACCAAGAATCTGCTCCTTCCTCAAATTTCAAGCCTTATTTGCTGTTTCTGTTCTCATCACTCCCTTAATGTACTAAAATATTAGCTTCTGAGTTATAAGCGCGGTTTGGAAAAACACTTCAACGCGGGTTTCATTGATGTGGTAAGCCCAAACAGAATTGAAAAACATATCAAAACATGATAGATTGCCTTCCGATTACTAATTCGGATGCTCTACCACTGAGCTTAAGAAGACTAGTAAGGACTAGGCCATTAAACTAGGTTCATGTGTCAAACATCCTGCATACTGACAGGATTGGAATGTCCATGAGTGGTATATGTGAAAGAAATGGGATGTTCTGATTTTAGCCTGGTAAATATTGAAACTTGTTTGATTACCATAAGATTAAGCTGGCGAGAAAAGGGGACCCACAGGCTCGCAATGGTTCCGCCCAAACTGGACCGCAAATGATTCCGCCATGAAAAATAAGAGCGTGCAACGTGGACTTTGGATGGTGGACTGAAGCTCACTAAGGGCTCAGCTACACTATGACAACACTGTTGCAACCAGTTTAGCCGCGCGATGAACATACCTTATGGACGCAAATCTTGCTTTACGGGCACAAGAAAATGTTTTAGAATCAGGTCAAAAACGTTACTGCTTCACGGACGTAAATTTTGCTCCCGAATCATATACTTCACCGGCAGCTGAGCAGAGGCGGAAATGTTTATTCCGAGATAGTAATTAACATGACTCTGTCTATTCCGATGGCTAATTGCAGTTTTCCAAGTTAGCTACCTTAGTAAGCAGCAAAACAGTCATGTCTATGCTTCCCGCTAGTTTAGCTAGGCCTTAAAAAGAGCTGCCCTGAGTCTAAATCTCCAATAATACTCAGATGTAAGCAATCACGAAAACATGGCCAACAGTAAGAAGCCTAAAAATTAATCCCGCCAAGACGCCCATCTGGAGTTCATTTTAAACAAAGATATTCCGCAAGACAAACATCAACTGAAAGTCTTATTCTTTTGTTACATTTTCCATGAATCATCAATAACTGCGTTCAATTTACGCAACGGACAGGCTTAGCATAGAAATTTCAGCACAGGTACACTTGTAGGTAAAAGGAATTCATTTTAAGACTGATTTTACAGTCATCCAAAAGAAATTTAATTAATTAATAAAATACAAAAAAGAGGAATTTTAGACTTTTAGAATTCTTCGTTTCCCGGTCACGGTAGAGGTATGTTTTGTACCATTCTTGATGAATTCGTGTTTAACTGCGAAATAAAAATCTGAAGTCACTGTAAAGCTAGAAAAGCTAACTGATGAGAGAAAATTAATAAATTGCGCAGTTATCAAAAACTTAGTATGCAAGATTCCTTGATTAGACTGGGTCCATGACATTCCTTAACTGTTTTGGAGGTCCACTGTGCGAGAGCACTTTCACATCGAGGATCATTTGCCGTTCATTTACGCCACAATTTACGGCCTGTAAAGACAGCTGAGAGTGTGCAAAATTGAATGTGACTGCTATTTATCTTGCTGAGTACTGCCTCTGAAAGCACATATACGTACAACTATACAGCGTAGAAAAACAAACAATATCTCCACGTTTATCAGCTTTGAGTTAATCACCGAGAAACGAATCCCACAAGACAACAACTTGACAAATCCTCGCCAGGAAAGAACTGGCTTCAGTTCTTTGAAGCTTTCGTGCTATCGAGAAATTTTTTGTAAGGCCGTTCAGTTTCGCAAGCTCCAGTATTTTATTATTATTATCATTATTATTATTATTATTATCATTATTATTATTATTATTATTATTATTATTATTACCATTATTATTATTATTATTATTATTATTAGAAAGTGAATGATGGCGTGACGTTGTAAATTAGTATTTTAGGATCTTTTTAACAACTTTTTTATTTCATCAAAATTTTAGTCTTACTATTGTTAAAAAATTGTGCTTGAAAATAGCTCTGTTGTACTTGGAAATAGTCGCTTTTTTTTTAATCGAAATGAATTTTAAATATTGAATTGTAAATAGGTTTTAATAGCTCTTTTTTTCTACTTTTAACTTGTAAATATCAATTTTGCTTGGAATATTATAATAAAGAAAGATTTTTTATTTTTTTTATTACCATTATTATTATTATTATTATTATTATTATTATTATTATTATTATTATTATTATTTTATTTATTTATTTTTTATTTTTTTTTAACTGTAAGGGATTCTGAAAATTCTGAGTAAGCCAAGTGCGCTGAACAGAAAAGTATCCATGTCTTGTCTGATGCCCTTACAATATGAGCAGGCATAAAGTACATATGGCCCAAGAGCCAATGTTACGGACAAATTGTGAACGGAGCACTGTCTGCCCATTTAATGTGTAACGGGGTTACTTTCTAAGAAACTGTGATGGTCCAGTGCTAGCATGGCGTTACCATTAACGCAGTTAAGAAGCTGAGTGAATGGGGGATCTATTTACTCCTAAAAAAATGGCTAACGAGGTGGTCTATTGAAGGCTAATCGAAAGGCAAGGTCACCATCTTGTAACTTCTATTCCGTTAATTTTTCGGACCTACACGCACATTGCCTTCGTAAAATTACCTATGTGAATCATACAAGATTATCGCAGTAAGAAAATCACTTTTACTTTACTGAGTTTAGATTTCAGTGACAAAACACAAAAATGTATGTTCGTGTTACTTCCAAGCCTGTTTAGATCCAGGGACGTGACTTATGCAGAGTGCCATTCTTTGGGGGCTACAATGTATGTAACCATTTAACCATGGGCTGGTGGGCAGGTGGCTGTTTCTCCGTGTTAACTGTTTCGTTAAAGAAAGCAGGAAAGTCGAATATAGCGGATGGTTAAGATTGATGACTGAACACTTATAACGAACGGAAATGGGACAATTAAGTAAATTGAAACACCACTTTTCAATCAAACTTTGTTTAAAGAGGGTGTCGCCAATTAGAAAACAGTGCTAACGAACCTGTGACTGTCATAATACAAACTAAAATGCAAATATTAAAACTACCCAAAAATACCAGTACACTAGTACAATGTACAATTTTATCTACGCGTTTTTAATCAGCTGCAAAGAAGCTGATAAAAATAACCCGCGACTTGTTATTGAGACTTAAGAACAAAAAATGTGAAATCAACGAGCTAAGCCTCTGCTGCGCTTTCTTTCATCATTTCTTTGCGTTTAGAAAGACAAAAGCCACAAAACTTATTTCGTTTCTATTTGGGCTTCCTCGCAACTGCCGGCATTCTTGCGCTAGTAGTCGCAAAAAGCCGCGAAGTTCTTACTCGCTGTTGGCAGTCAGCTCGTCTTGTTTCACGTTCTCAGCCTTGTCGCGGCTTTAACCGTCGCTCTCAGTCACGTGTTGGCCTCGTTGTTCAGAATGATTTTCCGTTCGTGCAAGCTATCACACCAGTCCTACGATGCAACAAATAGGTCTTATGTTCCTTTCGTTCATTTACTAACGTGAGGCTAGCGACTGTTTTGTTCATCACTATTCCATCTCACAATATCGTATTGAATGTCACCAAACGATTCGTGGATCTTTTAAAAATATCGCTATGCACCATTTCGTTTACAGTAATACCTCTGAGTCTCTCTGTTATTGTCCACTGCTCGCCTGATTATTCGCGAGTAGTGCTGTGATCGTCGGTAAAATTGCACAGAAGTGATATAAACGGAAGCGAACTCAGGACCCTCCTGAAAACCACCGTCAGGTGATTGGAGGCCTCCTCTTAAAATATTGTTGTTGATTTTTTATTATTAAACTAAAGAAAACTTGTTTGAAAATCAACTGCTGCCGCTGCTCTTTTCTTTGGTTGAACAAGGTAGACATATTTTTTAACCCTTTCACTGCCAAATTTCCTGGTCTCTCTGGACAATTATCTCGATGTAGATGACCAAAACGGATTTAGTTCTCCTATATGAAGATCTCCTTTGAAATGTTCGCTGCTCTGCAATAACGAGGACTCAAGTTTTTTTGTGACGTCACCTATTTGAACCGTTGTTGTTTTGCTCGCGAGCACAAACACATTCTAATCGGTAAGTTGTCGGTTTTAAGTGTACTTTCGGGCCATTTTGCACTGCAGAAGCTCCCAGGCTGGCATCATAAAGCTGGAATGGAGAGTAGAGGCAATCCTCTGAAAGAATCCAGAGGTGAGAGATGATTTCATAGCGACTGGGACGCCAAAAGTGTTCGTATCGAGTCATAGTGGCTCACGAGTGAAGTTGTCTCTCTGGCCGTTCTGTGGGTGGATTCTCGGACCTACCCAGGCAATTTGGGGGAGATTTGACTTGCAAAGAAAACGATGTGTGCGATATTTTGCCAGTAGGACCGGGTAACTACTGAATTAAGATGGCGGGACCTCCATTTCGTCGTTGTATCAAAATTACCCAGAATGCAACTCGGATGCAAAGGGGAAATTTCGGGCTTTGAAAAGTGGCTCGAATCAAATGGCTGATGTTCGAGCAGCTGTGCGCGTGAGAGGCAAAATTGGAGATAAATGCTTAGTCATGAGATTAAGGTTTGCTGTCATGAAGGAATTTTGGTTTTAAAATGAGATTTTGAATTAAAAAATTGGAAGCAAAGATGTGTGTTTTTCAGCTTTGTCGATGCCGCAGAAAACGGGCATTTTTGGTTTTGCTTGAAAATAAATGTTGATATGGAACGGCAAACGGAAGATAAACTCAGTTTATTTGCTCTTAACGCCTAAAACACTTACTAATTAACACTATTAGTAGACCATAATAACCAGATTTCTGGATTTGAGAACGTGGCCAATCTTTAAAGTGGTAGCCTCTAAAACGGCGACATTAGTCGCCTTTAGCGGTGAAAGGGTTAAGGAAACACATTGAGAGAGGTAAAAAAAAAAACTCTTTAGCTACACTGTAGAGGCGACATTAGATTACCCGAAAAGTAAGCTCGGTGAGTTATCGAACTTACCTCGTACCGCACTTTTCGTGAACTTGACGTTTTTTAAAATTATAACCGTATTTACCAAAATCCCGTATGTTATCGCAGTGGCTGCCAATGATTTGTGGCAAGCTTTCTGCTTGGCTGTAGGTTACGAATCTCCGACAACTTGGTTTTATTAACCGACCTTAGATGTTCCGTATGGGAAAAAAGACTGACTTTCGTGGCGACAAATCTTGTCTTAAGGTGTATAAGGGCCTCAAGAAGATTAAGCTCTTCTCCCTGAACAAACCTTTCTGTAAAATAAGGAACCTCTTTAAAGCGGCCAAGAGTGTTAAGGCCTAATGCATTACAAAAGCAAAACAGAAGCAAAATCTTATTACCCTGACAAACTTGAATAAAACATCTTTGAATGGTTGGACTCTGCAACGTAAGGCGCACCATGCAAACAGAGATCCCTTCAATCTTTCAAGACAAATTGATTCCCTTCGTCTTGTGATTTATCTGGCAATATCTCAGGGATCTCTATTTGCAGGATGCGTTACACCCAAGTATGATTCACATGGTCAAGGATTAGAATCAACGCCGCAACCGCCATTATCAAGTGGAATAAGGCAAGGGATCACCTAACTTGGGTCGAAATCTGGGTCTGTTTCATAAAGTCCGGCGTTAAACGATAGATTTTTGGCTGAGCACGTATGTCCGAAATAAAAGTTTTATGTAAATGACTCCTGATCTCTGTTGTAATGCAACAAAAAATGATCAAGATCTCGAAAGTTTCTTTCAATATTTCTCGATGTGTCCGGATGTAAATATATATATATGTTTTAGTAAAATTTCACTGTTATCAGTCGTCACCTGACATTACAATATAGTTTGAAGAGAAGACACACAATCCATTTTCTGATCCCGCGTTTGAAGCGTATAAAAAGGAGAAGTTTAAATTCCAGTTGGATACAATACTGCGCAAGATGAGAGAATGGGGATTGTACAGATGTGACGTCAATACAGGATCTCAACTTTCGCGGTTTCTCTATTTCTCAGTTGTTTAGTTGTGGGCACTCAACATTCCCAGGCAAAATGTCCTCGGAATATTTCTTCCACACGAGAAAAACTGAGGAACAGAGAAACCATGAAACTAGCGATCTTGTATTGACGTCACAACCCTACTATCCCCAGTCTCCCGTCTTACACGGTAATGTATTCAATATACTCCATGTCACAATTCCATGGATGCACTGGTATTGTTCAGATAGACACTGCAAGTTGGTATACGGTATGTATATCTTAATTTCATCCACTTTTAAATAACCCAACCACCCTTCATTTTTTTTCACTTGTCTCTATTCACCTTGACTTACCTTCATATCGCTATACTCACCTTCATTCGTCTTCATTTGACTCGATTCACCTTCATCCTCCTTCATTTGCGTTCATCCACCTTCATTTAGGTTCATCCAGTTTCATTTACACTCACCCAGTTTCATTCACGTTCATCTAACTTCATTTACGTTCACCCACCTTCATTTGTCTTCATACAGCTTCATTTACGCCCATCCACCTTCATTTTCTTTCATCCATCTTCATTTACATCCACCCGCCTTCAATTACTTACTTGCAAAATCACAAGTTTAAGTAGCCGATCAAAGAGTGCTAAAAACAGTGTCTACTTGTTTGTTGTGATTACATAATTTAAATCCATAATGTATGCCTGCACACTATGTGTACTGATGTTCAGCACTTGCAAGATTCATTCATTATTAACTGCACGTGTCGTGTACGGCATGGGAGGAAGCATTTTGTTATCCTTATTTGATGTTAAATTTGCTAAGTTGGTGTTCATTGAGGAAATCTACCGATATTTCAGTTTTACAAAGATGAAAGTGACCCGAGGGTTTCAGACGTCATCGTTCCTCCAGCGGTTCGGAAGACGGCAAAAAGGTCTTCTATTTCCCAGAGTTTTGTTATGGAGCCCACGGGAGCAGTGTTCCATTGTCTGAAAACTAAAATGTCCAAGTCATAAGCAAATAGCCTTGACACCACGGAAATGGACAACAAGCAAAGGTTAGTCTACAATCTCTATAGAAACATGCTTTTAGTTCAGACAATTTGCCTGTGCTGACTAGGGCGAAAAAACTCACAAGATTGTTGCCTCCTCTAAGCTATTCCCAACACTGGTGTTTAGAACTGGGGAATGTGTATATTCCGAGCCATCTCAGGAATTATGTTTGGTGAGCTGTTTTCAAAATTAGTGGCTAGAACGGGAGAATGAGGACCTTCTGGAATAGAACTAAAATCTTCTGCGGCACTGAGATTGTTGTTTTGCACTTCTTGATATGAGGCATGGGCAACTGGGCCATCATCAGCAAAGCAACAGCCTGCAATTAAAATAATGTTTTTGTTGCTTTGAAAACTTCACAGAAAGGTAGTCAACCTTTCTTTCAAATACTTAATTATTGAAGTAACCTACTTAAATACTTAATTATTGAGTGAGAGCGTCCAGCGGGGTTATCCAGAATTAAGGTGAATTAAACTTTACAAATAAGTACAAAACTCTAGGGCCCAAAAAAAAGCAACCCCCCCCCCCCCATCCAAAAACCCTGGATAACACCCTGGAGTACCACTTCCCCTCTCACCCTCTGAGGAAGACAGAACCCGTGTTATATGTCTATAGATATAAATGTGAGCACACCAGCCTGTAACAGATCACACTAATCGCACCCCCACCCCGCAACCCCACCACCACTCCCGCAATACATTACATCCGCGAAACGTAGATCTGGCTCAATTTAAATTGAGATATTCTCTTACACCTACTACTCAACGTAAATCGTACTTACCAGTTCCGTTTTCCGTAGTTTTCAACGTCAGATTTTCCCTGGAACTATATAAATACAACACATGCTTTTCTCGCACGTGCTTTGCAAATGAGTTCGCCTTTTTGAAAGCGTCTATCGCACTCTCCAATTCCACAGTATGCGAAAAAATCGCTGTCATCGTTGTGGCTCGTGTTAATATGACAAAAGAGGGAGGAAGACAGCACAGAAGGCGCAAAAAGCGCAATGCCAATTTACCATTCTAAAATTTTACTGATTGTTTGCTGATTTTGAAAACTACCTCCAGAGTTTATCGCGCTGAAGCGAGTTAGCGCGGTAAAACAATTAAGTTTAGTACAGCTTCGCTCATTGGCTGACGCGAAATAGATCACGCTCTTTCATTGGATAAAGGATGGGCTGCTCATTTTGCAAGCATGGCGGAAGATGAGGAGGTTTCGTCAATACCTTCTCCACAACAGTCTCCACAACCAGAAGACCTCCAGCTATTTACAGTACAAGAATTGTCTTCTTTTTTGCTAAAGAAATGCTTTCCATTAGATCAATGTCAAGTTCTCGAAGGTAAGCTTTTGAGCCGCCCATTTAACGGTAGATTCTATGCTTTCTTGACAAGCGAGTTTCCAGCCAAAATTTAGCACCGACGAAAATGAGCTTCGTTTGCACAAAGAGTGTCTATATTTATCAATACAGAAAGTGTAACTTCTCTTTTATTTATACAGTATTAATTTTTGCTATGCACTGTAGTCTTTTGGGGATGTTTGGCGATTTTATCTCTGGTAAAAAGGGAGGTTTCTTTTACAGTTCACATTCCACAGGCCACGAGAACAAGTCACTATTTTATCGATCGGTAACTAAACAAAACAGTTTCTCCTAGATCTGAAACAACATTTTGGATATTGATTAGGACTAGGAGATACTTACATGCATAGTAGCCATTATTCATCTGTAGTACGGTGACCTGTACTCTGAACTCTGACCTGTGGAATGTGAACTGTAAAAACAACCTACTATTCCGAAGCCTGGGGCGGGTGGGGGTAACTTTGTCTGAAATTAAGCTTTCTTAATCCATTATGCCACAGTCAAAACATGGATTCAAACCAAAATAAATGTCTTATAGATAGTTAATTTGATCTGCTGGGTACTGCAAAAATTCCATCAATACCACTAGAAAGTACGCTTGCAAATTAGTAAAGCCAAGAAAAAGGTGTGGTGTTAATTGATTGCTGTTCACTCGCAAGGGACTGCTGTTTATACATGCTTACGTATGTCAAATTGTTTCCTTTACTTTAGAAAATAAAGTGGACGGAAAAATGTTCCTTTGTTTATCACGATCAGATTTAAAGGATCTGTTTCCTTTCAACTTCTCTACAAGAAAGAAGCAATGGGACTTTCTCGATAATGTGGTGAGTTAAGTCTTGGGTAAAAACCTGTCCCAGAAACAACCAATTCTGACCCGCCCACCAATGGAGCAGATGATATTTAGTGGTGACTTGTCTCACACGGTTGTTGTTAGGCTTCCTCAAGACACGGCTGCATACCCTACACTGTGAGTGTCAACAGCACTTAAGACAAATAAAGAAACACTCATTTGCTGTGTCTTCTTTCCCTTCTAGTCATTTTCTTGACTTTATGCTTTATAATTATTTTTCTGTCTCAATGCTTATTCTACGTATATTTTTTAACACTTGTTCCAGAACTCTGCCTGTTCTCCAAGTCTGTCTTGTCGATTATCCCCTGCATCAAATGCGTCAACATTGAGCCCCCTATCTAGTATAGATAAAGAGTTACCTCTTTCCAGTCGCTGTCTTCTCCTGTAGAGGCACCTTTGAAGAGGACAAAACCAAGAGAATATTCAGAACCTTTTCAAAAGAAAGCCAAACAGCAGCCTCTAGGCCAGGATTTCAAGCTAGGCTTCCTATCTCGACGAAGATTAATGAAAGGTAACATGTGTTCTGGTTTATCTTGGTGACCGTATCAACTCCAAATCCTTTGAGGAAGTCGCTGAACTATTGTATGAGAAAGTGCCTGTATTAAGAGATACAAGAACTCCTTTGTGGCAAGATGGGATAGAATTCCAGCACTGGGTATGTTTTGAATGTCGTTGCTATAAAGGATGAGGGCCACATTTGCTGGCGCCACTGTTCAAATTATTTTATCATCACATATCACCTGTTGCTCAATTTACTGGGTGTGTCTTCAAAATTTTCATCAGTTTTTGTTATTGAATTGATGTAAGGGACGTCTGTCAGGGGGAGTCGAGGGCTGCTTTTGTTGTGTGTGTTTTTTTGTTTGTTTCTTTTTTTTTTTTTTTTTTGCATTCATTTAGTCTGTGAAATTATATTTCTAACTAACACAAGTGAGGGAATTTTCATTTAAGTAGCGGTGCGGCTAAGAGGGAAAGCACGAACGGCCCCAGGAATGTAAAGCATCCGTTTTCTGACCGCTATTAATTGGCTTAAGTAATTAAAATACGATGTTCGGATTGGTCGAAATCCATTTTTGGCCGATTATTTCCCAGAAATCGGTCGATTGCATCCGGAAATGTACCGAATATAGAATCAATGGGTCACGATGGGGTAAGCTGTGACGAAGCTTTCGTCTCGCGTGTCAAATTTCGCAGCGCCACCGCCATCTTGTTTTGAAAAACTTCTCGTTTTTTCCCTCGTTCTAAATCAACGAAAACTGCCTTACATTGTTGTAAATTTGTATATAGCCTTGCATATTTTATTAATTAGTGTAAATATTTGTGATTACAGCCACCGGAGTCACTGTAACTGATGTTTAAGCCGAAGTGTCATTGTCCACGCCACGTGGAGTGGAAGCAGGGCGATGTTCATGTCCCAAGCGAGCAGTTACGGTAGTGTAGTCGCGAGGAAAAGCGATGGATTGAAGAAGAGTTTGGCGTGGATGAGAGAAACAAGAATAGAAAGCGGAAGATCTGTGAGCCCTGTAGATCTTGGCTGGAAATGGAAGTCAAGTATAAAAAACTTGAGGTAGGTCAATCAAATAAATGTGAGTCGAAAAAACCTTTAGGAATTTAGCATGGCATGCGACTTTAGTTAGAAAATTGTGTTCTTCTTTAGATATGAAGGGTTTTTTTAAAAGGACCGAATTTGTTTACATCTGTCAAGAATGGCATGTTTGATCATGAAAATAGTTCCTGAGTTATAGTAGTGCTTTAACTGACATGCCCGTATGCATGAAGTATTGAATGCATGAGATTATTTCTCTGTTAAGGCTGCTTCTCACTAGCACAGCACAAGCATAACAAACATAAGCATGCACGTGAGACCACCAGGGACATAAGCATAAAAATAAGCAGAACAAACTCACTCATTTTCTTCGTGCTTTTTTCACTTGAAACTAGAGCGACATAAGCATAAGCATAAGTGGACACAAGAAAAACAAGTGTGTTTGTTCTTCTTATGCTTATGCTAGGTTCGTTCTTCTGATACGCTTTTGTCACTGGAGTTCTCACTTGCTTACGTTTATGTTATGCTTACGCGCTAGTGAGAAGCCTAAGAACCAGCCTTTTGGGCGTGTAGCATGTTGATCCATGATTATTTAGTATTATTGAAAATGACCCTACAGAAACTAAGCTCCAGCCTAAACAAGTGGGGTTTTTATTTACATGCGTGTATTGTGCCAGTACATTATAAAGTAAAGTCGCACTCGGACCACTGGCCCACACGGCCAGACCCTAGCTCTGGTTTCCGTAGCAGGAATGAACAAGGAGCATCACTACTTCACCCTGGATGGGATGTTAGTCCATCGCAGGGTCCCCCTCCCAGCATGTTGTTAGGTTTTTACCTTACATTCGCTGGTACCATTTATACACCTGGGGCGGGTTGTTCGAAAGCCGATTAACGCTAATCTGCGATTTAAAATTAATGGAGGTTTTCATTTCGCTCTTTAAAAGTGATTTCAAAGCCTAATTTCAAGCTAAAGGCAAAGAAAAGCCTAAGTCAAAACTGACGGCCAAAACTCTTTAGGAAGAATCTTTATCGCTTAGTTATTAAACCCGAATCAAAGTTCACGTTAATCCAGGATTAGCTTAATCGGGCTTCGAACAACTGGGCCTTGGGTGGAGATAAACAATGTGGAGTAAAGTGTCTTGTCTAAGGAAACAACACAACAGCAGAGAGTGCCTGTAAACTGTACTTAACTGTAGACAGAATGTCGGGTTTGTTTTTCACAATCTTAATTTACACTTGGTTGTGCCATCTTATGTAATACTTTGCATATATTTATACAGGCGGGCGCCTTGGAGCAGTGTGAAAATGTCAGTGGTGGTGCTACTGAAGCAGCAGAGCGGGAGGTGGAGTACCATGATAATGATGTCTCTACTGAGGATGGTGTCTTTGCAGCAGAGGACTGTGTAGCAAGTCAACCTGCAAGGGTTGATAAAGGAACACAAACGCCTGTGGTGCCCACAGTCCCCATCAAGGATCAGTGCGAACGTAAAAGAAGGAAAATGAGAGCAGAAGCTATTGACACTTTCAAAGATACAACAATGAAATATGTCTGCTTTGTAAATGATAATGTGCCAGAGTTTGTCCGAGATACAGTCAACAGCAAAAAATGTGATTCAGCATTTGGACTTTCTGGAAAGTTTGGAGATGCTGCACTAAACCCCACTCTGAAAGCATTAACCAAAGAATACAAGGATTCTAGGTCAAAGGAAAAGTTAAGAGAAACAAGAAGAAGGTTGTCAAACTTGAAAGGAGAGATCTGCATTGGCAATACACTAAATGACTCCAGAATATCGATGACCGATGAGAAAAATGGAAATCAGTTTAAGAACCGAACTGGAGCTGCCAAATCCATTGACAGACTCACAACAGGGGCAGATGAAAGAAGACGGCTGTTGTCTATTGTTGTTTCAGATTATCCGTAATGCCTTTTACAGGAAATGTTTGGTTGTTCATCTAAGACAGTGACTGCTGCAAAAGTGCATCAAATCTTATTTGGCCATTGGGGGGCCCCTCCCTTTAAGTTCAAGTTCACCAGGCAGTGCGTCAGCCCTGAATTGTTGAAAGAACTTTCAGAGTTTTTTGAAAGAGACAGTGTGTCGAGAACATCATCGTGCGGGAGCGTGATCGTGGACAATGTGGAAACACCACTCAGATATTGGAAAGACAATGTCAAAGACCTTATCAACCAGTATCTTTGGGAATTTCCCAATGGGGTGAAACGTACATACAACTATACACACCTTCCTGCAAACTTCCGATACAACACCATGCTGGCAGGGCTGTGCAATCTTTGCGATGAGGTTGGGCACTTAAACTACGACAAATTCTCAGCCCTTCGCACAGATGTTGAAAAGGCTACATCTGTGCCAATAAAAGATGTGAAGTCCAAACTGGAGCACCATCAACGTTACATGAAGACGCAATTTAGTAAGCAAGCAGAGAGGCACTTCCCTTGCTTAGAACTTTGTATGGATCATGCATTTGGTTCATGTGCACAGTCTCACGACAAATCCTGTCCAGATGCCACTGCCATTTACGATGTCTTCAAGACTGTCAGTGGTGTGTTGTCTTGATCCGTCGCCAGTACAGACCAATTCACTAAAGATCTGGATGACATCATGAAAGTGCATGAACAATATGTGGCACATTTGTTGCGTACCAAGCACCAGGGAGGATATCACCAGTTTGTCTTGAACAATCTACAGCCTGGAGAGGCATTGGTCATAGTGGATTACAAGATGAAATTGGAGCTGGGTGTCCGTACACGGGAGATCCAACGCGATTGGTATGAGAAACGGGGCATTTCGTAACATAGCCTCCTTGTCATTGCGCAAGTTGAAGAAGACAAGAAGATTACAGAGGTCATTGACCTGTGGAGCGAAGATACTAAACAAGACGCCTGATTTAATCAGAGTGCAATGGATGTCGGCTTTCGGTGGATGGAGAACGAACTACCTAATTTCCGGGTGTATTTGTTCTCTGATAAGTATACTGTACATTTAAGCAATAGAAAAATGGTATTCTGTGTATAACCTTATGTAAACACGACAAGGAGTTCGGGAGAATTACAAAGTATAAAACTGAGCTGTGGCCAATGGTTTACATTGAGTACTTTTGAATTCTCTTAAAATCCCTCGTGTGTTTGCATCAGCCTCAGGTGTTGGCATCAGCTGTTTCCTATTTTTACGGCACACCCATGTGTGCATAAGCTTTCATAAAACAGCTATGCAACCAATGAGTGGACATATGATGGAACTGTTATAACGTGTATTATTATTTCAGCAGTCCTAAGTTAGTGCCTAAAATGTTAGATATTCACAAGTACTGTAGCGGGTAATTGATAAGTGAATGTAAAAGATGATAACAAAATATCTCCTCAGAAAGAAATGCAATGCTTTTGTCTTTTAAGTGTAAACAGGGTAAAAGTCTCATCTCTGAATTTTTGTGTGGAATAGTAAAGCTGGCTGCCAAACCTAGTTTATAATATTGACACTGTATGTGTGGTACCAGTAGGTTTTATATTATCCCCCCTGATACGACTATAGTATTGATTTTATCAAGTTGTTTTTACACAAAATAATGTCAAAAGTGTTGTTTATTCTCTTTCCCTAGACAATGGCCCTCACTACCACAACACTGCCTTCATTCTCCACCTCGCTGAAGTCAATGAAGTGTTCAATTTGAGGCTTGTTGAATACAACAACTTTGAGGCTGGCGAAGGCAAGTCAAAGCTGGATACGCATTTTGCGCACATTAGCCACAAGATCGTTCGCGGGGTCAGAGTCGGCAACAATTTGGAAACTGGAAGTCAACTCGGGGAGTTAAGGTTACCGTGTACCTTCAGGGGTGGCTCCAGTGTAACGGATGTAGCGCCTCTCGGTTACATCACAGATACCCAAAACCCTATATCAAATTAAAGTTTATAGAACTGGGTATTCAAATATTCCATTGCTTTTTCAAGAAAATAAATTCCTAAGGTTTCTGCAGTGTCGAAACTTGAAGGCACGGTTCGTCTTTTTAGATTTTCAACTCAACGCGATTTTTATATGTTATTTTTTTTCCTCACGGTCAGGATCCCAAAGGCTAAAACAGCGTGTCGCGGTTTTCCTTAATTCGATTGCGTTTAAAAGTTACAGAACATTTTTTTAAAACTGCAAGAAAAACATGCGGAGTGAACGCACAGAAATGGCTGTCAAGGAAAGAGTTTTAAGAATTGTCGAATTCCCCGACACGCTTTTGTTGATTATACATTTTTCTAGCATCTGGCCAAATTTTACAGAAATCGGCCAAATTGTTGTCGAGTTGTAACTCTTGAAAGTGTCTCCTCGAAGCAGAAATCAAAGTTCGAGAAAACAGCGCTTGAAGAAAATTCTCGCTACACAAACAGGTACCGCCCCCTAACGCCTTTGCGAAAAATTAGCCAATCATTCTGCAAGGCACTTTTTCTTCCGGTCACCTCCTGTGAAGATTTTCCCGCAATTTTGAACGTACTCGCATTACAGAGTAATCAATTCCTTCGCCATTTCGTTGGATATTTGCGGTGTTTATTTTACGATATTGTATTTTGTAATCATCATGGAAAAAACTAAACGAGGAAAGGCTTCATCACACAAAGCTGTTGGGCCCAAGCCAAAGCGACAAACGCGGGATAAAGCATCAGAAGAAAGAGCGGCGGAAACACTAGTACCGGTGAATCACCGTGACCGCATGGTTACGGCAATAGCAGAAATTAGGTATGCTTATTGCTTGTAAATGTGCTTTCCATTTTGTCACACGATTGTAACTCCTAAAGAAAAGTCCTTAAATATTACTGCTGCCTTAGTAACAGCACGCACAGGCAAAAATGCCAATGCTCTGGAATTCTCCTTGATGAATTCGATCTTGAATAGGTACGACGCAAATTTCTTCGCCGACATGCTTGAAAAGAGCACTGCAGACAGAAAAAAAAGGGGAAGCCGGCGAGGAAGAACCGCTACTAGCATTATTGTTCCTGGGCCCACGTGTTGATGGTAAGTAAAAGCAATTAATCCCTAAATCCCTCTCGTCTATATGTAGTGCTGACACCAATCGTTTCTGAACAATGGATACTTATACTCCAATTCTCCAGATTTAACTCCATGTCCGGATAGCAATTTGAAGTTATACAGTGACATAATATTATTTTCCGTTGCCGAGTATCTGCTAAATACTTCCTTCTTATGAAAATACGCACATATAAATAACCTCGTTTAGCCATGCGAAGCAATTATCAAAAATGACCGGAATTTCGGTAAGCGCATGTGAGAATTTAATATTAATGGAAAAACCCATCCTTAAATTTGTAGGCTTTTTTGTTTTCAGCGAAACGAAGTGGGTCCAGAGGATTGCGAGTATGCGTTTCCAGAACAAGTGTTGAACTACATCAGGGATCTTGTTTTTGGACAGGAAAGGGGAGGGGGGGGGGGGGGCATATTTTCGGGCATATACAGGCTATACATTGCAACCGAAGGGAAACGTGTAGGCGGTAAACATTGCAAAGTCAAGTATTTGAACATATGTATTTCAACTTTTATCTGCACAGGATGCATTTAAAGTTACCCTGCAAAATTTCTGTAGAGTTATGGAAATGAGACCACTTGAGGCCTGAACAAATTAGGCTCAAAATTAGCTATTTTGCAAGCTATTGGTCGCCAGGAGACTCTGGGGAATTCAAAGAAAGACAATTGGAGTGGTTGCCCCGTAACGGCTTGTATTGTTTTACCCCAGAAATCCACTTCCAGTTCCCTACAGTCTCTCCTGGCAACTAACGCTGTCCTAAAGACTATGGGTACCAGATTGGGACCCCTTTGTTAAAAAACATTTTTAGACATTTCAACTCATGCATATTGCACAGTCCCAGAAAATATTCATACCCACCCCCTCCCAACTCCACCCGGTTTAACTTCATACTTTGCTTCTAAAATTTTGGCTCCTTAGAGCCCCCTCCCCTTAGGGATTTCCAATGACCCTCTATGGGGTGGGTATGAATTTTTTCTGGGACTGCCTATTATGTACACGTGTCAGAAAATTTTTAATGAAACAAAAGTTCAATGTGTTATACAAAAAATAACTGAAACTACTAACTAGATTACCGATTATTTTCTCAACATGACTAAGTGAATTCCTGTGTACCCCCCCCCCCCCCCAAAAAAAAAAAAAATATCTACATACACCCTTTAAAAGCAGGGATGGAGACCACTGCCCAGATTTTTTTATCCTTGAAATTTAGAAACAATCAGGATGCAAGATGCATCTAAACCAAATAAATAAATAAAGGAGAACCTATAATGACTTTGCATATTTTTCACCTAGATGGAATTCCTTTAAAAAAAAACATTATCACTTTTTTAATCAAGAGTATTTTAATGGCAATGTCCCAAATTTACATTAGTCAATAACAATCCCAAGGATTCTGGTGGAAGTGACAATATAAAAGACATTTGGCCAAGTTTGATTATCATTGTGAAGAGAAATAATTTGACCGTAGCCTTGCAATTCTTAAGAGGACAAGGTCATAAAGAATAAATTTACATGTATATACAGTGCCTGTCAACGAAAGCATTTTCTGTTATTTAACATATTATCCCACAAGTGGGTGCTGACAATGTCTCGTCATAAATTATTAGTTATAACTTTACAGCATGGTGCATAGGAGTGTAAAAGGATTTTTTCCAACAATAAAATCCTTCGATGAATTTACCTCAGGAATAGCAATGATAGTTTCAGCCTTTGGAAAAAAATCTCAAATCTACATAGGGTAACAACAAACCTGGGCATGCCAACATGAAAAGGTTTGGAGATTTTCCAATTTTTACTTTAGACAAACAGGAAAACTGTTGTTATTAGGCCTTCCAATCTAGCACCAAATGCTTTAAATGCCACAGAATCTTTGACAGAGAGGTATTATAATAATTGTTTCACAGATCACTGAGGGTTCATGGTGCATAAAAAGATCCTGAACTGTACGTTGTGCCCTCTTTGTGGACAAAACCATCTTGCTTCTTTACCTTCTGCTTTTTCAGTTTCTTTCTCCTTGCTTTCACTTCTGCTTGATCCTTATAGTCACTACCACGCATGCGCTCATTATCAATTCTCTTCCAACCCTCCTACAGCTGGACATAACTTCCTGTAGGTAGCCTGGGCTCCTGCATTAAACGAAAGAATGCTGATGCATACAGCCAAGTAAGTCTCCTGTGGTGAGACATACCGTTCTTTGGGTGCTAAGCCCCATGTGACATGGTGTAGAAACTCGTTCACAACCAGCTAAAAATGACTCACTTCCAAGCTTAGTGAAAACTTCCTGGGCGACTTCACCCACTGCAGGTGGAAGAGGATCTTTAATTGGCTTGTGTTCGCGAGTGTTCCAAGCAATATCTTTCTGGAAGCTGCACCAAGAATCTCTACCAATGAGGCAGTCCTCGTGCTGGGGGTTCTCTGGGGTACTGGCATAATGCTTCAAAATCGCTCTTGTGGCTTTTGCCATCTCCTTTGCATTTCCTCTGTTATCCCGGAGGACTTTCCCATAAAAGCTTTGCATCGCATCAATTCTGCTGATTGTCAGTCTACCAGCGCCTTGGCCATCTGACAGTTTCTTTCCTGTGTTGAGATCAATACAACTTAATTTAGTTTAAAAACCTCTTGTTATAGAAATATTTTCTTTCTACTCTCACTTGTTTGCAAATCTCTATTAACAGCCCAGTGCATTCACTGTGTTTATACAATACATAGCAAGGTCATTCTACAAAATCTGTGATACTCATACTTTGCCTAAAGTTTCTGAGATCTTGGATATTCCAAGACCATGCATCACAACAGTTAAGCAAAGCAATAGTTATGTGAAGGTTAAGGCTATGTCATCACTTCTACAGATTGGATAACTCTATCCGGTGGATAAGTCGCTATCCAGTGGATAAAATGACTAGGTTGGAGTATATTTTATCCGCTGGATAGCAATTTATCTGCTGGGTAGTTATCCGCTCTTTGAACAACCGGGACCAGGTCAGAATTAAGCCTTTTTAAGACTTCGCCTATGAAAACATTACTATTTGCATTTTTTACTTATCCCTTTTTTTGTGTTGGTTTGTTTAGGTTAGATGGGGCTAGGTTAGTTCTTTTCTTCTGTTGTATAGGGCTATGATTAATTAGCATGATTCTCTCGAGAAGCATTTGTAATGAATGGAGTACTGTAATTTTGAATAAAGCTAACAATGATGACAACGATTCATGATGAATTTTTAAGGAACCATTATGCACCCTTTCTATGTAAGGTGAACTCAGAAAGTGATTAAATTTCAGTTCTGTCAGCTTGTAGCAGTTTTGGGAAACAAAGGGAATTATCAACACTACAAGGGTATTGACAATTGAGATCTACCGTGTAATTATACTATGCCCAAAAAGTCGCGACCATAATTGTTTTCTGGTTGCTCTTGAAAAGAAAATCAGCAAGGCCTACCAATATTACTTGATTGTTTTAAAAAACAATTACAGTCAAACCTCTTTATTACGGACACCAAGGGGCCAGGAATAAGTGTCCGTATTATAGAGGTGTCCGTTTTAGAGAGGTAGGCTTTATATGGATTTCAGTCTCTCAGGGACCAAGTGAACTGTCCGTAATAGAGAGGTGTCCGTATTATAGAGGTTTCCGTAAGGCGAGGTTCCACTGTATTCCACTTGCCCTTGTTGGATATTAGATGATTATAGCAAACTCGGCACTGTGCACCTCATTGGCTATCTATCATCTTATATCCAACGTGCACACGTGGTATAATAAATTGTTAAATATATGACTGGCTTTTTTATGACCTGCATGATTTCAAGTAGCTGCATGTCTGTTGCGCACAGGTGTGGGTGACACTAGGAGGTACATTTGTGCACCTGTTGGCAAACTAATAAGCATAAACTTCCAATTATACTGAAATGAGGTGGAAACAGGATGATAACAAATAGGTGAAAATTTATCATTGTTGTAGCTTACCACTATATTTATTTACAAGAGCTCTCAAGTTGGACCCCATCCTCTTTGTGACATGAGCAATGCACTCCTCTTTGTCTATGTATACTGCAGGTCCATAAGGAGCTGCATTCTTCACTATGGTGTAGCTTTCACTGTCGCCATCACCAACATATGGGATGCAACGGAGCTTGTGTTTCTCTTCTGACCACTGATAAATGCGCACAGCACCTTCTACTTCCATTGCCTACAAAGACATGTAATAACATGTGCACATAAATTATTTACTTAGTCCAAGGCCAAAAGAGCTAATGTTGGCCATGTCAGATTAAATTAGAATTTGTACGTTGGTTCTTCAAAAAAAAAAAAAACGTAAAGAGGCAGCTCAGAATAATCATATTTCAGATCAACAGTCATCTAAGGTTTTGATACGTTTAATCCGGAAATAACAATAATTACTGCTACAGCTGTATTTGAAAAACAGTACCTGGAAACCATTTGCCACTTGGGGGCTATTAAAAATTAATCCTTCTAAGGTAAGTGAATTCAAAACAGAAGTTGAAATAACAAGTCTGTGAATAATAATCCAGACCTTAGCTTCCACAGGCAATATGAAATACAGTCTGATGTGTGTACTACTTCAATGCAGCAGTGTTAAAACTCTACTCTACTGATTATGTTTTAGTTGGCTTTATATGGAAAAAAAAACAACAACATAATACCTGAATGCTAAGTCCACTGCCCTAGGATACCCCTCAATATCTCAAGTCACATTCTTACTAAACTCTTGAAACCCACACCGAAAATCAAGCCGAGAATCAATCAAATGCAAGCCTGGAATGTTCAACTCATAATAATAATAATAATAATAATAATAATAATAATAATAATAATAATAATAATCATAATCACAATCACAATCACAATCACAATCACAATCACAATCACAATCACAATCACAATCACTATCACAATCACAATCACAATCACAATCACAATAATAATAATAATAATAATAATAATAATAATAATAGTAATAACATATTTATGCAGGATGAGCATTTCAGTTATAAAAACTGCTATCAACATGGGTCCTGCGTTACAAAACAACAAAAACAAAAACAAAAAAACATAGATCTAAAAAGCTAAATTATAAGAAATCGAGAAACGAGAAATCATCCATATGAAAAGAGATAAAAGGGCTAAAACTAGAATTCACATACAATTATTAAAAATATGTGCCCCTCATGAGCAAAGGATAAACAAAAAATGAAACAATTCGTAAACTTACCCCTGAACTTCCTTCATGGTTCATGAAGCAGTTTTCATCGTGGCCTAGATACCATTCTGTAAACTGTCGCCTCGAAATTTCCCCGCGTTTCCTTTTTTCTTCCATTTTTGTGCATTGGTTGCATGCACTGCTCAGATACACAACATCCACAACTTTGCCCGATTCGACCAAGATTGCAGCCACAAGGCCATCGCGCCCTGTCCAGCCCCTGCTGCTCCACAAACCATCAAAACTTGCACCAGCATCCGCTAGTTTTTCTTTTAGTGCGTCATCCGAACAATCTTCGATGTCTCCCACATCCCTGAGAATTTTTTTCACTTCAAAGGCAGCATCACAGAGTTCTTCCTCAAGCATTGCTTCTGCGACTTTCAAGATCGCCTTTGTATGCTGAGACAAGGGCTTTTTCCCTACTGGATTTGGCAAGTTAACAATGCTGCAAAACTTTTGGGCTGCTGAATAGCCATGACCTATCGCTCTAAAGGCCAAAACGATGGCGCGATTCACATCGTAAAATCGCGAATTCTTCGGTGATGTGTGAAAACGCATTGGATGCTTGTGCGGTTTACAGTCAGCATGTTTACATCGAAGAACCCAAACCTGCCCTTGCCCACTCCTTGTTTCCTTCTCCTCCAAAAGCTCTAATTCACTAGTTTTGCAGTCTCTGCAAATGGCAGATTCCTTCAAGGCATCCTGGAGAAGCTCAGCATCGAGAAAGTTGAGCGTCTCTAGCAAAGATTCGTCACCTACGGTGTCATCATCTTCTTCTCAGTCATCTGATGAATCACTGTCACCGGTACTAGTGTTGTCAAGATCGGTCCAAATCTTGACCGAGCCTCTTTCTTCGATCCCAAGAAGCGTCTGCCTACTGGCTCCACAACTGTCCTGTTTTTCAGGAGTATCCGAGGACCACTCCTGATAGTAGGAACCTTTGTTGGACTCTGAAAGACCTCGTCTCACTTCTTCATCTATGCATTCTTTTCCTTTACTTTTTCTCTTTTTCCGTCCGTTTTTTGGAACTTGTCCACGGACACTTCCATGGCTTGTGGGATTCCATGCCTCAGCAGCATTATTGAATGATTTTCAGTACAACAACGGATGGATCTGAGGAAGACTTTCTATAAGTACAACCACTCAGCTAATGGCGGCTACAGTGTAAACAAAACTTCGCACGATAATCGCACAGGGCGGTTACATTGGCAGCAACGTGCTGTCAATCAAAGTGGAGTTTAACTTCCGGTGGAAATCGCTTTCATCCCAATTTCTGGGCAAATATTCACTCTTTTTCAAAAAGTTTTCTTTTTATTCGAAAGATCTTATTGGAAAGTTTATTTCCATAAAAAAAAACGAAAATCCAAAATTTTTTTCCCTGAACGTACACGGTAACTTTAATTGGGGTATGTACACACATATTAAAGTTGTATTCTTTGGTCTGTAAAAAACATTCTCCATTGAAGAATTCTTCAAGCAAGTGGTTCTATGCATTTGTTAAGTGTTATATCTTACTGCTATTGCTGACTCGTCCCCAGTCGTCTCTCTTGTTGGGAAACGGAGAGCGCGAAGAGTGATGGGAGGGAAGAAAGCGAAGCGCAAGGGGTGATGGGAAGGAGGAAAGGGAAAGAGAGAAACGACTGGTAGATCTTGAGTCGAAAAGCTGCGAGAAGAGTCGAAAAGTTGTGCGAAGGCGTTTCAGCGATTCCTTTCGCCTTAGATGCGTTCAATAACGATTCACTGGCCAAGTTGACGTGTTTTTGTGATCTGTGTCGCAACTAGAAGTATTTTGGCGAAACTTTTTTAAAATCCAAGATGGCGTCCGGAGGCCAGGAAGATTGCACGTTGCAAGACACATTGCAAGAACTGAATGACTCCATAGACGAGCTTAGTATTTGTGGTATGTATATAAAAATAATACATATGGTAATACATTTCATATTAAGGCTTATACACAGTTGCTTGTTGCAGATTTTAAAGCCTAGTTGAAAGGCAAAGGTGTGATTTCTTTCCGTATAGATGATGAACCTCGTGTGCCATCATCAAGCACGCCTGTGAAAGCGAGGAGAAGGCTGGCATGCCATTTTGATCGTTCACAAAACGGCAGCGACAAAGATGACAGTAGAAGGGGCACAAAGCATGGTTCGAAACAGAACCCAAGTCAGCCCAAGTCAAAACGCTTTCTTGTTGGTAACCCAAGTACTAGTATTTCCTACTTAATTTCCTTTGCTGTCCTTTGTCTTTGTATTCGATCTATTCGATATCCTTTGTGTTTCGTTATGTTTAATGGGTATCCGGTCAACTCGCCTACGTGCAAACTCGCCTACAACCTGTCAGCTCGCCTACGTAGGCGACTTCTCTTCCTGACATAGGCGAGTTCACTCAAGTAATGTATGCCTTTTAAATAACTTTATGTTCTATCTAACTCGTTCTTTAATCCATAAACCTAAACAAGCGTGCTATGTTCTAAATTCGCCTACGTAGGCGAGTTAACCAGTAGGCGTAGGTGAGTTGGCATAGGCGAGTTTGCACGTAGGCGAGTTGACCAGTATTCGTTTAATGTATGATAACTGAAAATAGAGACTGGGGAAGGAATAACTTTTTTATGGTTTGAAATTTTACAGCCCAGGGCCCAGTTGCTTGAAGCATGGTTAGCGCTAACCCGGGTTAATTACCATAACAACCTATAGGTTTTAATACCTCTTAACTAATGGTTAGCGCTAACCATGCTTCGAGCAACTCAGCCCAGTTAATTTGTATTATTCTTAGTTCACAGAACCTGAGACATTGAAAATATAACTGGTGTGAAATTTAAATGTGACAGAAATAACAATGAATAATATTCAGACAATACTCGTACCATGGATTATTTGTCTTATTTGCCTTATCAGAACTCAGTGTAAATAAGTGACCAGGCTAATCTTGCTCCAATGTTTCAGGTGGTAAACCATCTGGCAAAGAAGTAAAACAAAGAAGCTCCAAACTAGAGTGCTATTTAACTACTGGATTTGTGGAGGAGCAAGGATGTGAAGTCAGTCGGGAAATTGTGTTGGCCTATGTTGCCCTTGATGAAGCATCAGCACCATTAGTTACACGCACCCTGAAACGTGTATTTCCTACAGTATCAACCAGGCGTAGGAGAGAAGATGGAACGTATCCTTGTCATTTGCATAATTACTCACAAAAATCTGAGGTTCCAATTGGCCAGAAAGCATTTCCATTGGGATTTCTTTACAAAGATGGGCGATTGTTTAACATAGTTCCGAAAATTGCTAACAAAGGAAGTTTTTGTCTCGATGTATTGTCTCTTCATCTTTTGAAATTATTTTGTGGGCGGATAAAGTTACAAAGGTTTCAAATGAGCTTTTCTCATTTCACAGTGTTGGTTAATTCTGTCTTAAGTATTCTAAAATGATGCTAACGGTTACAACTGATGAATTGGTGACAATTTGTGTCATAGTCTATAGTATGTAAGTGTCAACTGGAGTACAAAACTACACGACCACTCTCCTGCTGGAACATGGCGTGTAGGCTGACTCGTCCTCAGTCGTCTCTCTTAAAAGAAAGTGTGGTCAGGGCAGCACAAAAAGTGATGCTTCCAATCACTCCTCTTCTCACTGAGAGAGACAACTGGGGTCAGCCTGTGCAGAGTGGAGTGTGAATGAAATGACACCTACATTAATTATATTTTCTGATTTTGCCCAGAGCTGTGGCCTTGTTGTTTTTGTTATAAACCTCTTACATGCAGTGCTACTTAATTTTCTTTCCAGCTTATTGAATATTTGTAATTGATATTAATGCAAGTTGTGGTAAATTGTTATGATGCCTTAACTGCATTTGTAGAACCTTTTACGTCAATCTAAAAGCCAAGTCTCATTTTATATCTTGCACTAATGCTGAGTGTACAACTGGATTGCCAGGTACTGTATAACATTTATTGACGAATTTTTGTACCAAACAATGAACAATGGGTGATGTAAACACATATTAAAGTTTATTGTTTGGTGCCATTGATTTAATCCTATCATTGTTTAAAAAGATATTCCTGATACTTTCTAAATTTTGACTCTATTTTCCTTCATAACCCAAGTACATGTAAATGCAAATGTGACATTGCTGTTACAGGTGATCTGAACTGGGTCATGCAAAACAGGAACTCTTTATCATGGGTACAAAACTTCTTGCAGCACATGATGTGTTTATGTATTGAAACTTTGGTGTTGTAGCTAAAAAATTTCAGTTTTTATTTTTAAATATACATTTATCTTTGGAATTCTTTCTCACAGCTGAGATGGTCAATATCCAGCGGAGACTTCAAGCAACTGAAGAAGTCATGACACAAATCTGGCAGCAGTTATCCATTGCCACTCAGGGTATGCTACAAGTTCAAGTGCTCCTGGCAGAATTTACTCGAGAGGCACAAGAAAGAGACCGTCTTATGAAGACACTGCTGACTGCTTTCGAGGCAGAACTGGCCCAAGCAAAGGATGTTGAAAATGCAAAGTTGACCATACAGCAAACAGAACGAATTGCCCAAGAAATTAAAATCCTGGAAGGCATTTGCAACATTGGTATTAGAAGCTTACAATATTCAGATGTGGATGAACTCATCACATCAATGTTTAAAGAATTTGTTGATGCTGTCAAGGAAAGATGCCCCTTGCTGAGGAATATCGTGGAGACTTTGGTTGTTAGCAACCCTACTGGTGAAAGAAATGTTAAAAAAACAAATGAACAGAAAGTGCTCCGTGGACACCATGCCTTGGCTCTCTTGTTGAATGTCAGAAATTCAAAATGTCGCAACGACTTCCCACTTCTATTTGGCCTACTCTGCATGTCATATGGGGCAGGGAAACAGTTCATCAACATGCTCCAGTCAATTGGGTTGTCTCTTCATTATGATTCCATGTGAGTTACCTTTTTATTTAGAAATAATTATTCACTATTAAGTGTGTCTATGTAAGTAAAAACCCCTTCCCTCTGTAACAAGTATTGAATATGTTGTGGTTCAATTTTATCCCTGGTTTAATTTTTATTTCCCATTGTTTTAAACTCATTATCATACATTACCATACCTCAAAACAAAGGGAAATAAAATTTAAACCAAGGATAAAATTGAACCACAAAAAATATATAAGTACTGGGACAACACGTATGGTATCACTCAATCATTATGTAAGAACATGTCCAATACCTGAGGTTAGATAGAAATGATTATTTAATATGAAACATGACTGGAGAGACCCTGGTCTTGGCGAGTAACAATGCAAACAAATGGTGGCTGTAAAAGTTTGGCTGTAAAATGACTATTTTGTTAGGAGGCACAGGTGTTAGTGAATAAAGAGCTGATGGTTCTCATCATACCTTGTTTGTTTGATCCAACAAAAATGATAACTGGAGATGAGTCAGGATTATTACTTACACTATATTTGAATCAGCACATGTGGTTCGAAATTTTACAAACCAGATTAATTTTATTTCCCTTTGTTCCAGGTTATGGTAATTAACATGGGAAAATTAAAATTGATTTGAAACCGGCTTGAAAAATTCTATTAAATCACAACACATACACTGCCCACAGTTTCTTACTTAACTATGACCTAATAAATGTTAACCCTTTTTTTGCAGAAAAAATTACTTGAAAAAACGACTGGAAAATTACACAGAAATCTTGGCGAAACATGCTCCAAATGAAATTCCAGTTATGCTGCTGATGGACAACATCAACATGTACAGAGGTACAGCACGCCATCAGAGACTATTCAGGTCTACAGCACCAAAGATGTGGAACTTCACTATCCGTGGTGCCATCATTCCCAATTGCGATGCATTTGAGGATTTGCTAGTTGATAAAGAAGCCTCGCAAGAACCGCAGAGACCAGTTTCACTGTTAACTGCTGATGATCTCCTCATTGGTACGTTGAAATAAAGTGTTAAATTCTGACTTTTTTGTGAACCTGAGGGATTTTTCCATGGCTCTTCTCCCTTTATTAACCTCAAATTTCTAATTTCAATATATTATTTATTTATTTATTTATTTATTTCAGAAATTTGTCAATTAATTTAATATAAGTACATGACGTACAATAATTGTGTATCATCCAAGGGTGTGCCATCAAAACAATCACAGAGAGACTCTTTATTAAGAAATGTGGGGTTTCTAGAAGTCTGCAGTCCTGGTCACTGCTAGAGCACAGCCCTAGCAATTACATGTATTATTATACTTTCTGTGGCAATTTTTTAAATGAACATGGCAAATTTGTACATTTGCATTGATTAAAGGCAGTTTCTGTTGTTTTTAGATTCAAATCCTGTCCAGCTGGAAGTGTTTGAAAAGGCTAAAGATCAATACTTCACAAAGCTGCTTGATGTTGGTCTTAATTCAGTCCCTTTGTCAGAGAAACCCATTGCTGCCATGAGTGAACACGAGTTCAAAACCTGGTTGAAGAAACAGGACCTCAGCAAAAGCAACTTGAAGAAATACAAGCTTAAACAACCAGTGCCCAAAAAGAACAACCAAGGACAAAGTAAAACGATCACCCTGCCTCTTTCCATTGAAAACAATGCCACCATAACTGGAACAGCTGCAGTACTTGAACATTTTGGTAAAGAATTTGGCATGCCGTGCAATCATTCGAAAGTGGTTTTGCCATATGACGAGAATCTGAAGACCTTCAACATCGAAGCTGCGAGGAAGCATCACGAGTTTCTTTACTTGCTTCAAGAACATAAAAATCAAATGGTTCAGCTTGAAGAACAATTGGCACGTGTTGAAAAACAAATCCCTGATGTTGACAGAGGAATTTTGGAAGAAGACGGTGACAGAGAAGCTGAAGATGAGTCAAACAACATGGCTAATGCAAGCACATTCCAGAAAATTGATGGGAAATTTAAGAAAGTTTTTACAAAACTAACAGACAAAATGTGGCAAGCAAACCAATCAGTTGATGCAGCAGCTGCTGTTGAATTTAAGCAATATCTGCGCAACAACCGTGAACAGTGGGAGAATGCCACAGATCATCATGGATGCACTGTACTGCACCATGCTGTTCAGAATGGAAATGTGCCATTAGTACAGACCCTGATAAATGCTGGGATTAATCCCAATGTAAAGGAGAGGTGCGGAGCAACTCCACTGACATTAGCCGTTTTAAAGGGAGATGAACAAATGGTGAAAATTCTACTGGAGAATTTTGCAATTTGCAACAACGAGTTTTTCTCGTCAGTACCAGGACCGAAACAAATTGCAGACAAATTGGGACTGGCTAATATCAGCCAATTACTCAAAAACAGTTTGGCTCAAGAGGATGAAGAGGATTTGAAAGTTTGGGAGGCAACAGAACTTGCCACAACTGATCCCCCTGTTGCTGATCATTTTCCTGGACCAGACGATGAAGACAAAGTGTACAGCAGAGGCTCAAAGAGTTGCAAAACACTTCTTGTTGGTGACCAGGGCACCAACAAGATCACCAGAAGCGTGAAAGAAAAGTCCTTGTCAGCATATGGATGGGCAGCAGAGGTTCCTGGAGATTTACATGCTAGAGGTAAGACACATGCAAACTATCAAACAACTAACCTGACTCATTCTCGGGAATTGAGTCTGTGTTGGTTTTCTGGTGTATGCCTTTAAGCTAGATTCACAAGAGTACAGACAGCCTGGACTCTATAATCCCTTTTTCCAATTCTCGATTACAATCATAATACACAAACCATTTATCCATAAAAACCTGACTCGGCCCCAGTCGTCTCTCTTTTCTCGCATGACGTATCACGCTTTCTTCCTTCCCATCACCCTTCGCGCTTTGCATTTCCCAACAAGAGAGATGACTTAGGAAGGGTCAGTATAAAAATGGTTTCTGTAGGTTGGCTACAGTTGTATGATGATTGACATTTATTCCACAAGTGAAAGCTGGGTATTTAGCGAAGACAGTAATTCCTTCAGGCGGCTTGTATATTGACAATACCCGCGATGTGGTGGTCCAAAAAATGTGAAGCTTTAAGGGCAAATGTCAAATCGTAAGGACCATCAGTCTCAGCCAAGGGCATTATCCACTGATATAGCAAGCCAGAAAGGATTAATTTTCATACTGTGCATTGCTAATCCAAAATATCAAATTGAAATGGTAAAGAATAGGAGACTTGTCCAGCTGCAAGAACCATTCAAATTTAAGACGTTTTCCTCTTTTATTTCTAAGGTTACCTTTATGAGGTGTGCAAGAAAACTATGGGGCCTGGGGGATTCATGTGTGTCGCACAGACTGTGATGAAGCGAGACAAGGTAACAGATGATGCATTTGGAGACAAGAAATTTCAGCACCAGAACCTCAACAGAATAGACGAAGCAGTACGGGATGTGGCAATGGCCTATGGACTGGCTGCAGTGCAGACCTTTAAAGAGAGTGAATTGTTTCCATCCGAGGCCTCACTTGCTGCTCATGACAAAACTAATGAAAACCATCATGAACTGTTGTTGAGTTCTTTCAAGGAATGGTTAGAATCTGAGAGCAGAAAAGTCCAGTTCCGTTACCATAGCCAGCTATTTACCCTCTTTGGTCCCTTAAGAGAATTGTACCTGTCCAGTGTGAAGTTTGGCGATGGTGTTGGTCGTGAAGCTGTTTGGATGGTAATGCTACCACTGTTTGCTCAGCTGCAGAAACGCAATTATTGGACAGAAGCTTTTGTCCATGTTGTAAATTTTATCGCAGCCTGGCCTAGTGTGACCCGGAAGGTGTTGCAGCACAACTGTTCTGTTAATGTGAAAGGGAAGGACGGTCACAACATTGCACTTGATGAATGGGTGGAGGCGTACTTGGTGCAACCACTGAAGAATTATGCATCAGGTAAGTTACACATTCTTATTTTTAATTGGCCCTGAAGACTGGTCTCCTATTGAAGTCTTTGTCACAAGATGCAGGTGACATGAATATCATCTTGAAGCAGGAGCTTTGTGATCACATGGAAAATTAGACAGAGCCAGATTCCTCACCCTCTTTTCCAAAAAATAATAATGCTCTCTTATGCCCCCCCCCCCCCCCCCCCAGAGAAGAATAGATTCAACTTTTCCTTCATGTTATTGTTAGGACATTCAAGTGTGGAAGTTCTCAAGCTACTTGCAGTCAACTTGGATTGCCTTGGAGCAGTACGAAATGCATTTGGAGGGCACGAGGCTTTCAATGTTCATCCCACTACTCACCACAGTGAGCAAGACCCTTTTCCAGATCAACTGCAGGGAATGTGGTTCTGCCTCAAACAGAAGTTCTTAGATCCTCCTGGAGATCAAGACTTCATTCCAAAGCTCTCAAACAAGGGTGAAGAAAATGGCAAGGTTTCCAACACACTGGTAGACGTGTACAAGAAGGGCAAAAGCAAAGTGACTGAAAACTTTGGGCGCAAGTTGTATAGCACTTTTCATGTTCTCCCAGAGGGTGAAAACCCAAGCAACCATGAACTGGATGAGGATGTGGAAGAAGGGGTGTGAGAAATTAGTGTGGTAATCCTGCGGGATGAGAGGTCTCAAGGTCTCAAGGTCGAGTCAGTGAGAATGAAGTAAGGCTCTGGTTTCTCTGCGGAGAGAGCTCATATCTCGACCACAGTGGTCAATTGCAAGGACACCCCTGGCAGTTTTTAAATCCGCCTGGAAAATCATATTTCCAGCTGGTCTCAAGCCCAGATACATAGAATGACCATTCCTCTCAAGAAATGTACACACAGCAACAACATTAACATTTGGTAAATTAGCATAACAAGCGTTCTTTGGACGGGGTACGTTACTAAAAATCAAATATTTTCGCATTAGAAGTGATGGGAGGAAACTGTACACACTCACTTGAGTCAAAGCCTGTGAAGCAAGTATATTGTATCTAGTTAATTCACACATTCAATGGGCCATTTCCGAGTTGCTTTGAACCTCATTATTAAAGCGAGGCTTCGTGCATAGTTTTTGTTAAGAAAATTAGTATTGTTTGCATATGAATGAAAACTAATTTTCTTAACAAAAACTATGCACGAAGCCTCACTTTAATAATGAGTTTCAAAACAACTCGGAAATGGCCTATTATGCCAGCTGGCACAAAAGGTGCCTACTTGCTAATGAAATAAATATGTACATTTTAACGTGGCTCTCAGGCTTTAACAAAAACAACAAACGAAATTAGAATACAAATTACAATGTATCTTATGTCATTATCATTTTTCGCTAAGCCTCAAGACAAAATTTCACTATTAAAACACGTAATTATTTATAGAAAGAAAACCTGATTTCTTTGCTGATGAGTTTGTTAGCATTGGTTCCTTTCACAAGATAAGGCGTGGTACTGTTCTCATTTACAGGGCGCAGCTGTTCATGTAAAATACTTTCAGTGATTAAGTATTGTATGAATTTCAGTAATTCCTTCTCGCTAAATTTAGTTTTTCCCTCCCCATACTCTCTTACATTTTGAAATCCCTTACTAGTTACAGTGTTTGCCTTTGACCCTCGAAGGGTTAGCACCAAAAACTTTGTTGTGACTTTCTCATGAAGTTGCTGCATTGATTCAAGGCAATTTATAACCTCAATTGCATCTTCACTGTGGTCCACAGAGGCAAAATGTTTGTTTGCAGAACAGACATCGCATGACTTGTTGCATGGGTTGCCAGAGATATCACTACCATCAAAGTAGGTCACTATTTGTTGCCTTCTGCAAACAGGGGTTATACAGTATTTAACCACATCATTAAGCCCATCTAGACAAATGATTTTGCGGTCACTGTTGGGAAGAGACGAAATGTTCCTCAAATGTTTTGTTCTGTCCTCAAACCGAAAAAGGATGTACGAATGTGCATCATTGCCATCCCGACCAGCCCTTCCAGATTCCTGTACATAACTCTCCAAATCCTTTGGCACACTGTGGTGGATAACAAATCGAACATTTGGCTTGTCGATACCCATGCCAAATGCCACTGTAGCACACATGACATGGGCAGTTCCCGATTTCCATCTTTCAACAGTTTGTTGTTTGGTAATGACATCCATGCCAGCATGAAAGAAGACAGCATTGATTCCCACTGTTTGAAGACAGTAGGCAACATCCACAGTCTCGCTCCTTTCAGCACAGTAGACAATACCACACTGCTCTGGATATTCTTTCTTTATGAGTTCAACAAGTGCAACTTTCCCATCTGACTTTTTGTTCAATACATGATACAATATATTTGCACGATTTGCAGACTGGCGAATCACCTTGGTTTCTGTTGACAATCTCAAATTGCGTAAAATGACATCCTCTGTCCGTCTCGTTGCTGTGCCAGTCATTGCCAAAATAGGACGACCAAAAGTTCCAAGTTTCCATAACTCTGCATAGGCGGGACGGAAATGAAAACCCCATGTGTCGATACAATGGGCTTCATCAATAACTAAAAAATTAAGAAGATTGTTTGCAGACAATTTTTGCACTAATTCAAACACAGTTGGTGACAAGACAGTTTCTGGAGTTAGAAACAAGAAAGTGTACTCTGGTGGGGTCAAATTAAGTTTGTGCATGATATTCTCTTTCTCAGTAGGATCCATGTCAGACATAAAATAGCAGACATTGAGTCCTTGCGACCGCATCCGCTCGACCTGATCAAGCAACAGTGCCAACAGGGGAAAAATTACAACAGTTATTTTCTGTTTCATCAGGGCAGGAATGGCATAACAAATGGTTTTCCCACCACCTGTTGGCATGATCAGCACAGTATTTTTGTCATTTAAAATACTTTCTATTGCCTCTTGCTGACTTGCTCTGAATTGTTGTAAATGAAATACTCCTCTTAGTATGTGTAGTGCCTTATTTCCAGAGAGTTCAATGTCGATTCCTGGAATATCAACTGGCATGGTACAGTCCTGTAGTGAATCCACTGTAAGGTCCTGCAGGAAAGCAACCCTTATTAATGATAAGATAAATTTACATGATAAGATAAATTTACATAAGATACATTTACATGGAGAAATCCAAATGGTCCAGGTGTTTTCACGGGACATTTCTGGAACCATTCTTGGGTATATCTAAAACTAAATATCAGGTCCATCTTTTGATCTTATTGGATCGGTTCCAGAAATGTGCAAACAACAGGCCTATCTGCGGGACTTTTTTCCCCTGGCTGCAGTTAATTGGTCTAAACAAGTCAAACGTTGTGCCTTTTTTGCAAAAGACTGACATCTATTTTGGTCTGAGATGACAACTGTTTTAGTAAATAAATATTTCAAGTATCACTGAAACAGAATCGCCTACCCGTTTGATAAGAATAGCCTCTGGCACCACTATTGTTATTAACTTGCCACTGCCACTGACAGATCGTTTGGAGAACCAGACATTAAAGTGGACGGCCAGCCCTGGCTTGTTGACCTCGATTACTTCTGGCGCACCATTGCCATATGCGTTCAGTCGACCGAAATGCATTAACATGATGCCTGCTAGCTTGGCACATTCTCTTGGAGATTTGGCCACCAGTTCAAGGACTCGGCAACCTTCATATGCAGTCGCAACAGTAAAACGTTCGTAACAACTTCCCTATTTGAAGGAAAAAAAAGAAATAGGGGTATAGTTTTGAACAAAAATCTGCGACGTGGGAAAATTATAAACAAAAACTAGTTCCACCATGAATATTCATTGCCAACTAGACCGTAAAATACATACATACATACAAGAGAAGTAATATAAAAACAAACCTGAAGTAGGCATTCTGCGGAAAGCCAATCCAAGTGTCGCTTAGTTTCTTCACCATGAAACAACTTAAACATCCGCCACGCTTCTCGATTATATTTTTCTTCGTCGAAGGAAACGGCCGCGTGTTTCACTCTAAAATGTTGTGCGAGCCCTATCTCTTGGAAAAACACTTTACCGGCCTCATTTCTGCAAGATATATGAGGGCAGGGTAACTTCCGATCCAAATAAGCATGATGGAAGGGTCTATTTTCAAAATTAGAAATTCCCCCTCCGTCCGCCATTATTCTGTCCGCCATCTTGAAAACAGGTTCTGCCAGTCGTCTCTCTCCTTTCCGCCTTCCCATCACCCTTTACGCTCCCCGTCACGCGTGACAAGAGAGACGACTGGGGACGAGTCAGCTGCTATTGAGCAAACTTTAGGCATGGTTCACACTAGAGACACTTAGCAACATATGGATAAGCAGTAACATGTGGATCATTTGTTCCTTTGTTAGGAATGAAAGCATCTAATGAAAAGCACATTACTGCGTCTGCATATGTTGCCACTTTTACTTATGTTGCAACTAGAAACAATGATTTATCAATTGTATTTTACAAATTTTCAAGGGGCACTATCACGCTACTTTATCACTGTCAAATGCAGCAAGTTTTACTTCATATCAATGGAAACCAACAAAGAGTGGTCTGGTTTTGTTAACACAGACTATTCACTGCACTGATTGTAACTTGAAAGCATTGGCCATTTTTTGTTTTCCTTTGGAATTTTATAGAAGCATTTTGTGTATGAGTAAAGGAGTCAAGGTCAAATCAGAAAAATAGAAAAATCCCTGTTCTTATCTTGAATAGTTTGCTGTTATTGTTTAAATTGTGTTCATGATGTAGCATAACATCATGATTTATACTATGATTACCAGTGTTTTATGTTACTTTATGTTCTGAGATCTCAGGCTCTTTATCAGTGGTTGATTACAAAAAGGGACTAGCATATTGTTGTTTTTTTAATTTTTTAATTTACAGGACAAAAATGAATACAACAACTTCATTCTACATAGAATCCAACATGGCATCTCTTCTGTCTGAGAGCACATGTTCATGACCATATAAGGGAATATCACATAGGGTATACATGATTATATATGAAGAAATCAATGACATTGAAATACGTGTAGTACGGTACTGTCACTTATATCATTGTGGCTCTTTTCTTTTTCTTTCCCTCCCCTAGATGGTTGTAATAAACAGAACAAAGTAAGCGTATTTTAAGTGCAACAAAGACGTTGGAGTTGACTGCCTTTTTATTACCCTATCATGAAAATTTTAAGATAATGTCGCCTTCAAATTCCCCTTCAATTTAATTTGCTTTCTGTTTGTGTAGTCAATGAAGAGTGTCACCTGCCGGAAACTGATGATCAAGAGGCAAAAGGCACCAGAGAAACTTGGCACCCTGAAGGACATATCGCTGTTTGGCAGCTTTGAGTTTCCACCCTCTGGAGGGCTGGTTGCCAGGTCCATAGCCGGGAAATGCAAGGAACTAAAAAAAAAAAAAACCAGCAACTGCAAGGTCTATCAAATCCAGCAAGGCCAATCGCTGGAGCAACTGGTGCTGTGACATCGGATGAACTTTCTGTTTCTACTCAACAAGCTCCAAATCAAGCCCCAAACCAAGAAATGTACAGCATGCCCCTCTTCACCAAGAGCCGTCCCAGATTTTTGTGACACCCGCCCGCTTTCAAGGAGGCCAACTTTTTGAAATTCTCCTGTACTGGGTAAAGATAGCCAAATACAGATCAGGGTCATCTTCCCCTTTTGAGAAAATAGCTTAGCTGATATCTTGAACTAGGGGAATTTTGGTTTTAAGCAATAATACTAAGAGATCCTTTGTTCTTATTTGAGCTCAAAAATGTAACAATCACCATGGCATAGCCCCTTTAAACTCAATAGGTCTTCTGCTGCAACACAAACTTAATGAAACAATCTAGGAAGTGGACTGGTTACTAATTTAGTGTGTCCA
Organism: Pavona decussata; assembly: GCF_977016875.1. Lineage (NCBI taxonomy): Eukaryota > Metazoa > Cnidaria > Anthozoa > Scleractinia > Agariciidae > Pavona > Pavona decussata. The sequence continues at coordinate 5,982,112 of NW_028145444.1, read as the reverse complement.
TGTAGTGTCACTGAACAGCAAGCATACTTTTGTGCAATTCGTTGCACAGGCATAAAAAGAGCAGGTCCACAGGGTTCATATTCATCAAACTTCCAAACCTGGACAGGTTTTCCAAAGAAATCTTGGTCTTTATCACCTTTATTCCACCAAACAACAGCAAACACATGCTGAACAAATTTTTCATTAATCTTTACACTGTGCACAATATAGAAGGTTACTATTCCCGGTCTTCTAACTGTAGAAATATCATTCAAGCGATCAGAGGCAGCCCAAGAAGCCATTATTCGAGCTGAGCGCCGATTACGACAGTCCATCTTTGAACCAAACTTTTCAAGTGCCAAGCATGATGTTTGAATACTTCCTAGCAACCCTGGACAAAAAGGGCAGTTCAATTGTTTCATGAGGATACAACGTTTTGTAGCAGTGAAGAAGCACCCTTAGCTCATCAAGATCCAAAGCAAAGTGCTTGAATAATCTAGGAAGAGTAACATGCGTAAGATCACTCCACTGAAAGTCTCCTAACTTCAAGCAACATGCACTATTAAATAGTGCAGTAGCATTTTCCACAATTAAACTTTCAGCAGTGTCACTCCTTTCCTGGGTAAAAAGAGGCATAAAGGTATCTTTGAACTCGGTAGGAAATTTAGCATCCCAGACAAATCGTCCAGCCAGAAGTTTTCTCATTAACTGTACCTCAACTGACCTTCCATTCACCTGCATTGATCCCAGAATTCCATTAAAACGCTCAAAGCTGAAGCACCAGAATGCATGAACTGGTCCACAATCAGTAATGCATTCTTTCAAGTGACAATGAAGGTGCATGTTTGGTGTCTTACAAACTTTCAAATCGTTCCCCAAACTTTACAAACAGCCTATCAGCCTTCAGAATGTCAACCTTAGAAACAACTGGTGAAGATAAATACTGGTAAGCAAAGACAAATGTTTGCCAGCATCTCAAATGGATACAGGAAGTAGACCTTGCAGACAATACATTGAATACACAAGTGTCCAGTTCTTCCATTGTGAAGCAGTATAACCACCATAGTTAGAGGCAATACGATGGGGAAGACGACCAAAACCAGTTCCAACATCAAAGGAGTGGATACGCTCTTCTAGCACCTTGAGATCTTTCTTTGTTAACAAGTTTTTCTTAGTCCATAGTTTGAACACATGCTTTGCTGTTCCCAGAAACAGATTATGCATGGGATCAATAGCTGTAAATTTCACTGCATCAAAGTACTCAAGTTGTAATAAAGAACTGTAATAAACTTCATACTTTGTGGCTAGACGCTCTCGCTGTGTTTGAGTTGAAGCTTTTCGTACCATTTCTGCATGCATTCTATGACTGCTAATATGTCTTGAGGGCCAAGTATCCCTGTCAAAACCAGAATAGTCTGTCTTGTCTTTAAACCTTCCAGGAAAGTACTTGAAACACTTTGAACAGCCCCGATGTGCCGCATATCCTTTGAAACCACCTAGCTTTGGTATAGCAGGGAGGTCTGCTGCCGCTGAAAGAAGTGCACCACGGTATGTAAGAGGGGTATTGCTTAAACTGGTTGAAAGTTCGACACCTTTCCACAATGCCTGTAATTCATCTACAAAAATTGGTACCAAAAATGAATTGAGTGATTTAGGTTCCTTGCTCATTTCGGGTATGATGCCTGCAACTATGATGTTCTCCCACCTGAACCGTTGCTCCCTGGGTAGGTTGAGAAGAACTAAATAAATGACTCCCACGGATCTATCTTTTCTCCTCTTAAAAGGTTGAAACCAATCAACATTAATTGCAAAGGCAAGGTTTCTGGGTACAGCCAAGAAAACTTCTCCCTTGTATTTAAGAAAATCTTTCCAGATGCCACCATCATAGAAATCTGCAAAAATGTCCTCTTTCACTTCACGTTCTCGCCACTGTTCACACATTTCTGGAACTCCTGGCCTTTTCAACAATCCTTCAACCTGATCAATTACACTGTTAAAACAGTAGAGTTTATGTGGATAAAAACACACTTTTCCAGAGCTCAGGATGACTTTCTTTGCCAATGATACTCCACATTCTTTACCTTTCTTGAAAGGTTTGTTGGAACAAATGTTTGAGACAATCTGTCCCCCTACTTTTCTTGTGCAGTTTTCAAGGTTGTAGAGTGATGCACATTTTGAACAAACAGCCATCTTAACAAAGTTATCACGTTTAAACATGATAAATTTCCTTAGAAGATACAATGAACTTGGGAACATAAAGGCCATTTGACGGATGTAATCATTGTTGCAGCTTATACCTGCCATGTGAAGAAACTGAAACATAAAGCGCAACAACCATTCCAGACCATTGTCGCTAATCTTGCAAGTTGCTTGAATAATAATCTTCAGGCCAAGTTGCCAGAATAACAGAAAATAAACCAACCACTGAAGTATTACTGTAACTGCCTGTACAGGTGACTAATGTTGCTTAGGCTTTGGAAGCGGTTCATCATTTGTAATATCTTGAAGGAGATGATCTTCTGGTATGTCACTCCACATATCAGGATCTTCGTCACCAACAAGGCTCTCGGTATCACTTGTATCATCACTACAGGAGGTGCAGGAGTCAGAACTGTCCAGGTCAGACCCAGCATTGTTGCAGGTAGTTGCCTGAACAAGAGTTAAAATCCTTAGTTAAATCAGTGAAATACTAGCAATAATTTCAAAAGTGTTCTCTAAATGCCCCTTCCATAAAGAAGAACATACATGTAACACCTTGTGTAAAAAATGAGATAATGTGAAAATTGCAGGCCCTTGTTCACAGCATATGGCACATGTAAATTTACAGCAAGAGAATCTAAAAGCCAGAAGTGCAAAAGGAAGAATGGTGTGGAATAAGGCTCCAAGTGACTTATGACCTAATATCAAATTCCTGCTGAAATTCTAACAGTTTATTAAATGTCACACAGGGCTTTATATCATGACTACCACTTCATCTTAGTGTTCTCCATGTCTGTTAAACCAAAAATATTGAGTCTTTAACATTGCTCGGTCAAGTGATGGCGGCGTGAGCATTGCTTCGATAGCCGGCCGCCTTTTCCACAAATCATTTGCGCAACACATGGCTGAAATTGTATCTGGCTTCATCAGAAAACGCAGAAACAGATCCTCAACAAGCTCCGACGAGAAAATCTCAATTTCCCCTGACGCGAAAAAACTAAAGGACACCAAAATCGGCGACCTTGGCAGCGAAGCAGCATGAGTCGAGCGAAGAAGTGATGGAGGCTTTAAATAAGATTGAATCTATCTCTGAACAACTGAAGTCAATATTGGAAAGGCTAAACAAGCTCGACACTATCGAGAATTCAGTTAAAAGCATCGAAGCCAATCTAGCAAATCTTAAAGCTCGAACAGCTAAACTTGAGCAATTTGAAATAACGGCAGCAAAGGATATAAAGGACTTGAAACAATCATGCATCTTTAATGGCGACAGCTGCAAAGAAATTCAGGATCGGATGGATGAAAATAACACAAAAATAAACTCGCTGTTGGAAAGCGAAAAGATGCTTCGCGATCAAATGAACGAACTCAGGTTTAAAAACCTCTATCTTGAAGCATATTCCAGACGAGAAAATATCAAATTTTTTTCCATCCCCGAGGAAGATGATGAGAACACCGGGGAAACGTTAAGAAACTTCATGGAAGACAACCTTGAACACAGAAATGCCCGCACAGTTGAAATGCAACGTGTACATCGACTCCCTGGAAGACGCAGCGACTCTGGTCCGCGGCCAATAATTGCTAGGTTCCTTCGGTATAAAGATGTAGAGGATATTTTTTCGCTGGGAAGGCGCCTTAAAGGGACCGAATACCAGATGTTCCAGGATCTTCCACAAGAAATAATCAAACGCAGAAGAGAGCAGATGCCAACATTCAAGAAAGCACAGAGAAACGGTATGAGGGTTTCTTTTAGTAAGAGTCAACCTGACAAGCTTTTTATAAATGGCAAATTCTGGCCCTATGGAAAACTGCTAGAAACAAGTGATCAAGCAAATGAGTAAGATAACTGTGTTGCAACATTGTATCTGTACTATAACATTGTCCTATTAGGTGGCCTGGCGAGCAAATCTTCTTCTTTCAGTGATTGCAGAGCCTTGTTTTGTGCTTTCAAGACATTAAGACCGAAGACCGATGAGTTTTTTTAAAAAGGTTTTCTTTGTTTTTGTGTCGCTTTCAGTCGCTCGTTTTTGTATGTGTTTACCTTTTTTTCCCTTTATTTTAAATGTAACCTTATCTTTCTTTTATTCTTGTCATCAAAACTTCACTCATGAAAATTATCGATAAATGAACATAACCTATTTTACATTTCAACCAAAGCAGTATTCAAATTACCAACCAACAGAGACAACACTTTCACATTTTAACAAAAGAGCAGTGCTGAGGAATGTCGCTTTTATCACTTGCTTTCAAAACGGAAAAGAATGTTATTACAATAGCTTCTCTTAACGTGCGGGGCCTTGGGAATGATACAAAAAGAAGAGAAACCTTCAGCTGGTTGCGTTCCAAACAGTTTTCCATCTATTTGCTACAAGAAATCCACTGTTCTGAAAAAACAAAAGATCTATGGGCCACAGAATGGGGCTACAAATGCCTTTTTAGCACCACGTCAAGTACTAAAGTAGGTAGAGGCATCCTATTCAACAACAATTTCGAACTTCAAATCATGAAAAATTATATTGATCCTGCAGGACGTTATATAATATGCGATTTAATGGCAAATGGAAAACTCGTAACCCTGGTAAATGTTTACGCCCCAAATGAAGATGATCCAGATTTCTTTAAAACTGTTGCTGAACACATTGAAGACTTTCAAAAGGACGAAGTTGTAATTGGAGGTGATTTTAATCTTGTTTTAAACGTAGAGAAAGATAAGAAAGGTGGCCTCCCCAGAACGCATAACAAGGCAAGAAAAACCGTGTGCGAGATTGCCGAACAATTTGATCTTGTTAACGCTTGGAGACTTTTGAATCCAGATACTAGCAGATACACTTGGCGCCGAAAGCAACCAGAAGTTCATTGCAGACTAGATTTTTTCCTGGTCTCCCAAAACCTCATGGGTAATGTTGTCTCAGCCGATATCATACCAGGTTTTAAAACAGATCACTCCTTGATAACACTGAACATATCATTGCATACAAATCCAAGGGGTCGTGGTTTTTGGAAGCTAAATGTATCGTTATTAAGTGACGCTGGCTATATTGACATAATTAAACAAACTATCGAGCAGACAAAGGAAGAATATACAGACGATAATTCAGTTAACACCTTTCTTCTTTGGGAAATGATCAAAATGAAAGTTCGGGAGAAATCCGTCAGTTACGCGATTGGGAAAAAACGCAAAGAGAATGATAGAGAACATATTTTAGAAGAAAAAATTGCAACACTTGAAAAAGAATTAGACTTGCCATCGATCACGACACAGTACAAAAATATCTTAATAGAAAAATTGGAATTGTACAGAAAAGAATTAGAGGAATTTGTAAGGTGGCGCACTCAAGGGGCGATTCTAAGATGCAAAGCAAGATGGTATAATGAAGGTGAAAAAAATTCAAAGTACTTTCTTAACCTTGAAAAGAGGCATTATAAACTTAACACTACAAGTCAACTCCAAATCAACGAGAACGAATTTATCACCTCTGAAACTGGAATCCTAGAAGAATGTGAAACCTTGTATAAAACCCTTTACACATCTCAAGGAAACACAATACCTCCAGATAGAGAATTCTTTCAACTCGAGAATGACACACACCTTGATTATCACGAAGCCGCGAGTTGTGAAGGTTTTTTAACTGAAGAGGAATGCCTAGAAGCCTTAAAAGATATGGATTCAGAAAAAACACCTGGGACCGATGGTTTGCCAGCCGAGTTTTATAAAACCTTTTGGGACGAGTTAGCTTCTAGTTTGATTAGTGCCTTTAACTACGCCTATGATCAGGGGACTCTTTCAGTATCACAGAGACGAGGCATCATTAAACTTATACCAAAAAAAGACGCTGATCCACACTTTATTAAAAACTGGCGTCCTTTAACTCTCCTGAACTGTGACCTTAAAATAGCTACGAAAGCCATTGCTAATCGAATAAAGAAGGTTATTCCAAAACTTGTTAACAATGATCAGACGGGCTTTCTAAAAGGCAGATTTATTGGAGAAAATATTAGACTGATTGACAGTATCATAAACTATGCAGCAGAACAGCACATCCCTGGGTTGTTACTATTTATTGATTTCGAAAAAGCTTTTGATTCACTTGAGTGGGCATTTGTCGATCGTACGCTTGAATACTTTGGATTCGGCCCCTCTTTGATATCTTGGATTCGAACGTTTTATAACAATATTGAAAGCTACGTTTTAAACAATGGATGGTCAAGTAAATTCTTTAAGTTACAAAGAGGTGTTCGACAAGGCTGCCCTTTGTCGCCATACCTTTTCATACTTTCAGTTGAAGTCCTAGGAAAAGCTATCAGAGCTAATACTAACATTAAAGGAATCACCGTGAATAAAACAGAAATAAAATTAAGCCAATACGCGGACGACACAACCCTGATCCTTAACGGTAACAAAGATTCCTTATCCACGGCCCTTGATACAATTAATAGCTTCGGTAAATCTTCTGGACTCAAACTTAATGACAAGAAAACTGAAGCTCTATGGATCGGGTCAAGGAAGGGTAAGAAAGAAAAACTCTCCCCCAAAAAGAATTTTAAATGGCCCGAGATTAAAACCAAAGTCCTTGGAGTATGGATTTCTACTGACCCAGCTGTCACTTTAAATATGAATTATACAGAAAAGGTGGACAAGATAAGAAATATTCTGAGCTGTTGGGAATACCGACGTTTAACTTTAATTGGCAAAATTCAGGTTATCAAGAGTCTAGTCTTATCCCAACTCACTTATATTTTAACACCTCTTGCGACAAACCAAAGTTTTATTAATGAGATAAATGACATTTTTTATAGATTTCTTTGGAACAACAAGGGTGATAAGATTAAACGAACCGTGTTGATAAATGATTACGAGAATGGCGGTCTAAAAATGGTTGACTTATCTTCTTTTAACAAATCGCTAAAAACTACTTGGATTGGAAAGTATCTGGATACTTTGAACCAAGCAAAATGGAAAGAAATTGTCTTCCTTGAGCTCGAAAAACATGGCGGCAGCTTTATCTTTAAGGGCAATTTAAACAAGACTGATTCCCTCAAGACTTTTCCAGTAAAGAACAACTTCACGACAGAACTGTTAGAAATTTGGTCTGAGGTCAATTTTGAAGGTCTTATAAAAACAAAACAACAGTTTCTTGAACAGCCTTTATGGCATAACTCGCTAATAAGAATTGATAACAAGCCAATTTATGAGAAAGAACTCTTTTTGCGAGGAATTTTAAAAGTCAAAGATTTAATGAAAGAACCTTGCAAGTTTCTTTGTTTCAAAGATTTTATTGAATTATATAAAATACAAATAAACCCCTTGAAATTTTGTGGACTTATATCTGCCCTTAAATGTCTTTATAATAAAAATTTCCCAAATGAATCCAGTACAGATGTTTCGGTTAAACCGGATTCTTTCCTTAACTCATTTCTTGAAAGCTCCAAAGGTAATAGAATAGTTTACAAGAAACTTGTCTCTCTTAATAGCTATGCACCAGAGAAAAGCCAATTAAAATGGAACACCATCGTTTCCCAGGAAGGTTGTAAGGCTGATTGGAAAGCAGCTTACACCTTGGCATCCAAGGGCACTAAAAGTTCGACCCTCATTAACTTTCAATACAGACTCTTGCACAGAATTCTTCCTACTAACTTTTTTCTAACAAAAATTGGTATCAAACAAGACCCACAATGCTCTTTTTGCAGTAAAGCTCCTGAAAATATTATTCATCTTTTCTGGTATTGTCCAAAAGTTAGTTTTTTCTGGAGGGTTCTGACTGTTAAACTTCTTGAATGTGAACTTATACCTCACGACTATTTGAAGGACATCGCAATCTTTTTGGGACTAAAGCCGGACACAACAAAGTTTGCTCTTCAATTGAATTTCTGTTTTCTAATTGCCAGACATTACATATGGCGCTGCAAAACCAGTAACAAGGTCCCTCAACTAAATATGTTTTTGGCGGTCCTCAAGTCCCAATTTAAAATTGAATCCTACAAACAAGCTCCTACTTCGAAGAAGTGGGATCCTTTAATGCCCCTCTTCAATAATTATTGTTAGTTTCTATGACAAGCCTTTAACAAATTAGTATGCTTTTCCCAATTGGCCTCCTTGCTTTTGAGAAGCTATTGTTTTTTACAGCATTCATTAATTTTCTTCTAATTTTCGTTCTTGGCACTGCTCACTACTGTGTTTTTGATTTTCCAATTTACTAAAAGAGAAGTGTTTACTGCTAAAATCGGTCATCACCATTCTTTTACTATCACGACTATTGTTATTGTTATTATTATAATTGTTTTTATTATACTGTATTATTATTACTATTATCATATTTATTTTTTTGTGCTTCCAGCTATAACTAGAGTATTGTAAAAGATTATGTAATGTTGTACGGTTTGTTGATTTGTCAATAAAGTTTATTTTAATAAAAAAATTAAAAAAAATTAAAAAAAATAAAAAACATTGCTCCACTGGCAAACATTTACTTCTCTTTCAATTGAATAAATCAGACAGTAATTTCAGAGACTATACATGTACTTATTTACCTCATCAGATTTTAAGTCCTCTCTGCTATCATTCATTGCACTCATAAACTCTTTATCATCACCTATCAAGTCATTGACATCCTCTTGGGAACCTATAAGAACAAAAATAAAATGTTATATTTTAGTTTTTACAATGACTGTGAAGATTCCTGTGCACCGATTGGCTATTTTTTCATCAATAAACTACATGTACAGACATATTTAAATTTACATCTCTCCAAGGCTTTTTTTTCCAGGTTCTATTTTGAATTTGATTTAACTTTCTGCAGTAAGTAAAAATTTTAATTTATGCAAAGCATAGAGCTCATGTCAGCTGTCAACTTTTGAGTCAATGAAATTCCCTTAATTGTCTTTTAGTAGTCAACCAGAAATCAAGAAAAGCCATTGACAACTTCTGCAACATTTTTAACAATTTACGTTTACCAGGTTTACTGCTAATTACAAAATAATGTCAGTTTAAAACTGACAAACTATGTCATAACATTGTCAATGTTTGCTGTGGAACAACTCCCTTGCAGCATGTGGTTCCATAGCCACTTGTGTTATGGTGCAATTTACGGTGAAAAAAAAAAAAGAGAACACATGCATAAAACCTGATATGGACTCTGGGATATGGTCAGATACAGCTGTACACAATTCAGAAGATGAGGTTGCTCATTGAGTCAAGGGTAGTCTTCTATTTCAGCAACAGAAACCTTTTTCATAGTGTATGTGCCTCTGTGTAGGGTATGGGTGTTAGGATAGTTCCCTTGAAAACGACGTACTATCCACGGCAGACCTTTTTTTCAAACTTGGAACAACTGTCGCGGTCAAAGCAAATGTGCCATGTTGGTAACACCCTCCTACCTCAGTCAACATGTTTGCTATCCTTAATGCACCTATCAATGTTAGTCCCGAGAGGGGTGGGGGGATCAAGATGAGGTGGGGACTTTGATCCGAAATGTAAATTTTGAGTCAAACCTCCCCACCCTTGGGGTAACGTTTCGAGTTCAAAGTTCCCTACTGTAGGGATTGAGATCCAAGAGGCTGACCTGTTAAATGCTTAAACAATACAAACACTTCAGGTTTATAAATCTCAGTTTAATTTTTTCAATGGGATGAAAGAACACCGAAAGAAACCAATGGTTTGTCTTAACACTTATATCCTGGCTCTGCTCTACCGATTTTTAAGAAGGCAGCATCGCAGTTTGTATTTTACCATGGTCAAGTCCAAGCTTATCTCAGTTTAAAAGTTTGATCAAACTTCCCCACCCTGGGGGCAACATTCTCTACCAAGTTTGTCAAAATTCCCCACCCAGGGCAGGGAATGTCAATCAAAGTCCCCACCTCATCCTGTATCCCCACTCCCTCGGGACTAACATTGATAGGGGCATAATTTTTGGACCTTGGATAACCTTATAAAAACAAACGGAATTGTGGGAAAATTTTGTCGGAATAGCGGGATTACAAACTATTTTGGGAACCCTTTATTAAAATGTTCAGTCAGTCAGTACCTCCAAATTCATGCAATGCAGCTTCCTCAAGCTCCTCTTCCCCCGAAGAATAAACAGGGCTTTCCTCTACATGGCCAGTAGCAATATGCCTCGCTCTCTTTGCATCTTGTTCATTGCCAGATTCCGTACTATTTACACCAGTTATCCATCGTTCATTTTGCACATCATAATAGGACCTGCGGTGTTTCCAAAAAGCTGACTTTGATAAATACTCGTTACAATGGCTACAGAAAATCTTATTTTGCTTTCTCGACCGGGATCGCTTTCTCGAAAACATTTCCACGATTGTTTCTCGCTTTCTCTCTTGACACTGATTCTGCATCATAAAAAAAGCCCACATAAATGATGTACCTATGAACACTTGTCCAATCAGAAAGTTTGAAATCACAAGAAGCCAATCATAAGGTGAGAGAATAATTGACGCCATTTTTTGGCGTCCTTTCTAAAGCACTCTGTTTGGGGATGAAAAGCTTTCAAACACAGGTTTTGTAAGCTCTGTTGACAGAAATACTGGAAAGGTTTGGATTTTGAAATGGAGGAAGAGATTCCGGTCTGCTCAAATGATCGATTCATCCAAATGCTTGAAAACGTCGTAAATGAAAACCGTCGTCTTTGGAAGATGATTGAAACGCGTGACGCAGAACAAGAAAGACTGTTGCAGCGAGTCTCGGCGAAACTCGACGAGGACACATCGGGAAACAGTGCAGTAGGTAGGAAAAAAAAGAAAGAGGTCGCTGTGCCGAAACAGTGTCGCATAAGTATGTTTTTAGCATTCTGATCACTGACTAGTTTAAACTATATGTACTATCAGAAAACAAAAGCTCTTGAATGTGAGACATTTAACTTTCCCTGGTGCCTTCGTTGTGTTTACATGTGCACGATCAAATGTCACCGAAACCATTGGGCCGTTATTGTTTCATAATTAGCAGTCAATCCTTCCTCTTATTGTATTTAAATGAAAGCTGATCTTTTTGCAAATCTTCTGTTCGTTGGGATTCTTTTTGCGTTACTATACCTGCCAACTCTCACGCCTGGGGACTAGAGACATCGATCTCACGCGTCAAGGACAATATCTCACGCCTGACTCACAAATCCGGACCAGTTGCTCTAAAAAATCTTCATTTCATTTCAGATTTGTTATGTATTATTTATTTGCTCCTTATAACAATCGCAAAAGCTTTCATATGTCTACAATCCCCTTGAATCGTAAGTGTTCAAAGGTCGTCGGAATATCGTCGGACATTTTCGGCAACGTTCGGAAGCTTTCGGAAAATCGTCGGAAATATTCGGAAGTGGCTCGTACGTTTTCGGAAATCCCGGTCATGATGAGACAAAAATCTCAAGCGTTTGACTCAGAAAAACTTGGCAGGTATATGTTACAGCAGAACACACGCCATTGCGTTGTTTAAAGAAGCTATGTCCACAGGTATCCCAAGCTGTATGAGCGTAAAAATAAAGACCTCTGTTTGACCTTTGTAATTTGAGTGTCACGATGAGTGTTACGCAATGGCGTAAATTATAAGGGTTTGTCTAGGAATTTACGAACTTGTTTTGGAATCGAAAATACATGTAAAGGGTATGAATTGAACCTAAAACGCCATACGTAAATTCCCATACAAACCCTTATAATTTACGCCATTGCATAACGCTCATTGTGACACTCAAATTACAAAGGTCAAACAGAGGTCTTTATTTTAACGCTCATACAGCTTGGGATACCTGTGCTATGTCACGAGTTTTTAGTCTTACTTTGAAAAGCTGGAGAAGATATTGAAAGCAATGAAAACTAAAAAGTAATGGTTCAGTTTTGTTTAAATAATTATTATTTTACCAATTTAGCAAAACCATAAATAAGCATCTTTGGCTGCGGATGGCAAGGATTGAAATGGATTGCAACTTGATAAAATTGGGCATAGTTTCCTCATAGGTTTTGGAAAAGTAGGGAAATAAGTTACAGATTATGGTTTGCTTCCCCTTTGGCAAAATGCCTTTATATCTTTCTTTTGGTTGTTCTAGGGGCATTTCGGTTATGAGTAATGGTACATGACAGTGCTTGGTTTTAATTTGACTTCCAAGCCATAAAAATCACCATGACATTCTTGGTTTGGTCAGACCCAACTGTCAGTGGTGATGTCAGCGAGAGACCAAAATCTCAGCGTTACTACGCAAAAAATTGCTCTGTGGACTCACTTTGTCTGGTGTTTGGTCTAACGTTGTTTGTGCATTTAGCCACCCATTGTTATATGTATATTTGAAGAACATGATGTTGGATGAAAATGTTAATTGATCGTTTAGCCAGGGCTTAAATATTTGTATAAATCATTACATTATTTGAATGAGGACAGATAAATTTGTCAAAGACCATAAATTGTTCTCACAATTTAGTTAGTTAGTTAATTATTCTCACAATTTAGTTAGTTTCTGAAAAAATCACAAGTGGTCATTTATTCTTGATTGCCAATAATTTTATTATTTGGTGAGTTTCAGCCTGGGTCGAAATGTTGTCCTGCCATTGCTGAAAAGCTGAGATTGTGTGTGGGAAAATCTGCAGGAAAGTGTAATTTGCTAAAGGTGGCATTCAAAATGATACTGTTCAAAATAATTCACACTTTTTGTCTGCTTTAAATTTTCAACAATTTCGGCATGATAGTGGATTGTAATCTGAACCATTTATGGTAAAACCTGATTTGGCAGCTTATTTGCTATAATCCATCTTAGATATGTGGAATTGGCTAGATAATATGTCAAATTTCCCACTTTGTTTCTTATTTCTGACCACAGCAAGACTTCAGGAAGATGTATAAAGTCATGAAAAGAGGAGAAGGCTTTGCTGGATTTATTTTATCTGAGAGGTAATATTCATTGTTCTGTCTTGCCCCAAAATTTATCACCACACTGGAAGCTGGACAGTTTAGAAGTTTGGTTTGATACCCGGTACTGTCTCAATGTCCAGGTTTGATTGTTCTATTTACATTTTACATTATCTTTCTTTTATCCAGGGTTTCTTCACAAGAGAATGATAATGTGACGAAAGCAGTCATTGAAGCAGTGGTGGCTGATCAAGGTGGAGCTGACAACTGTCCTTGGTCTCCAGCAGAAATGAAAAGTAGATTGCTGTGGGCAATCCGCTGGGAATCATGGCCGAAGGACGTATTCTCCGCGCTCTGTGATTCCGCTGTTGAGAAGAGTCATACCCGGCCATTGAGGCCCACTTAAATGCAACCAGTGATGTCCTTTTAACATTAACACACGGGCAATAGAAAACTCTTGTCGTTTTGGCCGCCAGTATTCATGCCAAAGCGTTCGGAACGTTCGTCAAGTTCAAGCTCCGCCGACAAGCCAACTCCGAAACGAAACAAACAGAAAGGCAAGGAAATGGCAGAGACCGACTCGCTTAATTCCATGGAAATACTCCTCGATAAATTAACTGCCATAGAATCTCGTATGGCAGAAAACTTCTCTAATCTACACACACAGATCGCTGAACTTTCTAATGAATTTAAACTTGAAATTGCTGGCGTCAAATCAACACTGAATGCACTCGAGAAATCTCTGAACGACGCGTGGACAAGCATCGAGGACTTACAACAAGAGTCCAAAGCCCTTAAAGACTCCAAATCCACTCATCAAAACATGTTGGACGAGCAAATTACCGAAATCCAAAGTCTAAACGCTGCTCTGATAAAGATCCAAGCCGAGAACGAGAAGCTTAAACCCACTTTGAAAGAAGCCCAAGAGAACCTCGCCGCTCTTGAGAATTATACAAGACGTAAAAACTTGCGTTTCATGAATATTCCCGAAAGTCGAGGCGAAAACTGCCAGGATATCATTTATGATGTTTTAGAAAATGATCTCAAAATGAACGTCGAGGGCATACGTTTCCATGCGGTTCACCGCGTTGGCAAACCACCAAACAATGTTGCTACGCCTACTCGCCCTCGTCCGATCATCGCAAGATTTGTTGTGAGAGAGGACAGGGATGCTGTGTTCAATGTAAAAAACCGGCTCAAGTCCTCAGCCAGATACGGTAATGCCTATATTACCCAAGACTTTGCCCGGGAAATTCAGAAAGAAAGGAAAACCCTGATACAAGCCATGTTTGCTGCCAAACAAGCTGGTCGTGACGCGAAGGTAGTCAACAGATCTCTCTTTATTGATAACAACGTTTTTAACATCTCAAATATTCCACTTGAGTATCGAGTAACTTCTACTTAATATACTGATTCGTTTACCGAACATTCCAACACGACAAATTTGAGCAAAGACAAAACCGAGCCGGGGAAATGGCTCTATCTCATCAAGCTAAGTGCTTTGTTCATGTTTTTATATAAGCGCTATGCAGTTGTGGTCTGTATGTCTATTTTGCTATACTTCGTTTACGTTATATGTTACAGTAACCCACTTCGCTTGAAATATGCGTTTTCTTCTTTCGTTCCTTCATATTCCTGCAGCATGCATTTAACGAAAAAGTTAAATTATTTTTTGTCCCAATTTACAATGTGCCAACAAAATTCCGTGGGTAGAAACCTGTGTTTATTTATCACTCCGCCTGGCTTGTGTTCCTTTAATCCGCCAACAAACTGAACGCTGACAATACTGCCAATGCTTTCGACCTAAAATGCCTGTCGCTAAATGTTAGAGGTCTTAATAAATCGATCAAACGCCGAACTGTTTCTCGCTGGCTACACAATCAAAATCATTGTGTCATGCTTTTGCAAGAATCATACTGCTCCAAAGAGCTTGAAACTATCTGGGAAAACGAATGGGGTGGCAAGGCTTTCTTTAGGACCTCATAAAAATGGAAATAAGAGGTTTCACAATCAAGTATTCTAAATGAAAAGCGAAAAAATACCGGGATGAAGAAATATCACTGCACAAAAAAGTAAATGACCTTCAGGCTAAGGCAGAAAACAATCCGCACAACAAAAACATCGTACTGGAACTTCAACGTGCTAGATCACGTCTTCAAAAAATTTGGTTAACGAAAACCAAAGGCGCAATTCTAAGAAGCAAAGTGAGATGGCACGAAGAAGGGGAACGCAACACAAAGTATTTCTACAGCTTAGAAAAACGTCATCATGATATTAAATCAGTCACAAAACTCAAAGTCGGGGAAAATTGTTACTTAGAAGATCAGTTCGAAATCTTAGAAGAAGAAAAAAAGTTTTATGAGTCGTTATACTGTTCCACCAACATCAATCCCGAAATTTTCAAAAACTCGCCTTTTTTTAACCCAGAAAATGTATCCGCACTAAGCGAAGAAGAAAAAAAATCTTGCGAAGGAGTAGTAAAGCGAAGAAGAATGCATAAATGCGCTCAAGGACTTCGACAATAACAAAACCCCGGGCACTGATGGTTTTCCGGCTGAATTTTATCGATTCTTTTGGCCCGACATCTGTCATGCGCTACTAGCCAGCTACAACTTCGCTTCTCAGCATGGAATAATCTCGCTTATCCCAAAAAAATCCAAGGATAAAACTATTCTGGAAAATCTAAGGCCCATCTCTCTCCTGAACGTCGACTACAAGATTCTCACTAAAGTTATAGCCAAGAGAATTGAAAAAGTCCTGCCAACTTTAATAAACCCCGATCAAACAGGTTATGTTAAAGGCCGCTACATCGGTGAAAGTGTAAGGCTAATTTCCGACTTGTTCTATTTACTCCTCTCTTTTAAACATCATCTTCGTTCCTCCCACTGCTGAAACCAAAATTCTACGACACGGATTTACAGAAAATTCCATCCAGAAAGTTTATCTCATGCCATTTGCAGTCACAAATGAAGTACAAATAATAATGTTCCAGTATGAAGTTATTCATAACATTCTTCCAACCCGTGCTACACTTTATCGAGACGGCATTTCAGAAAGCCCCATATGTAACTTATGCAACGCAGAAGAACAAACGTTGCACCACCTGCTAATAAATTGTACACTAACAATCGATTTCTGGATGCTGTTTCAAGACTGGTGGTACCAAAAAACAAATGAAACAATAGCATTATCCACAAGCCATATACTCTGCGGCTGGCATGATAGCGCAAAGCATTGGCAAGTCCTAAATTATTGTTTATTAATAGCCAAGCATTGCATTTTTTACACAAGCCTTCGCGGAGATGTTTTGGATTTTCAAACCTTTCTTTTGTCCATTTCCGGAAAACTTGAAATCCTTAAAGAAATTGCAGTTGCTAAAAAAGCACTCCCGAATTTTCATCGCACATGGAATCTTTTACTTTAATTTTATATGCTGCTGATGTTAATGATTATCTGTAATAAAATTAGCAATGTTATTAATATACCCTAATTCAAGTAGTGTTTGTATTGTAATGTATGCATCCTTACTAGCGCATGTAAAATTGTTTTAGTAGTGTAGATTGTTTGCGCAAGTATCAATGTACGTGTAGTTTACGTATTACTACTGTGTGTTGTGTAAAAGTTGTACCCTGTAAATTAAATTTGCTTTAAATAAATAAAAAATAAATAAATAAATAAAAAAAAAAAAGAAATGAAAAGTATGTCAGTATTAAGCATATTTAATCAAGTGGAACTCTGTGTTTCAGGCAAGATTTTATATAATGCTCTAGTGTCAACTTTGAACTTGGAAAATTTTGCCTGGTTCATTTTGGTTTTAAATAAACATAACTTTACTTCTCCAAAACATGTTAACATGAACAAAAATGTATATACCGGTAATATAAAAACAGTAAAAGAAGACTGGAAACCAACCAAGCCATTGTCTGCTTTAGGAGGGTAAAAGAGAAATTCTAAAATAATTGTGTTGGGCTGTAGTCATTTTGTTAACTTTTACTGTGGTTTTTTCCAATGTTTTGAATGGATGGAATCCCTAGTTTTATTTTCATCTAAGGATGGGTAATTGGGGAAACTTAAAAATAAAAACAAAAATGAGCTGGTGTTCCATGACACATATCTTGAATTCTGATTATGTGTGCAAACCAGAAATGTGTGTGGGAAGAGTTTTGGAAACGATATGTTCTAAGTGACTTACATGACATACATGCAACTATTGATGGTCTCATATCAAGTGGCCCAGTGGCTCAGCTCCTGCTTCTTATGGTATTTTCATAAACCCAGGATGACTAATTTTCTATTTTAAGGTGCTGCTACCACATACTTCAAGAGTTTAACCAATGCCTTGGCCAGGACGGAAAAAGGAAAGGAAGAAGAACATAGAATCATTTGCAGAAGGCAGGAGAGAATGCGTGATGTAAGTTGCTAAATCATATTTTGTTTTGAAAAAGTGTTACCCTGGAAATTTCGTTTTCGTCATTTTTACATATGAACAGAGGGCATAGAAAATAGGCAATTACCATGGTTGTTTTCATAAAATACAGCAGGAATTTAGCTGTCCTAGGAGGGAGTAATTGGTCAATAACTATAGTACAATTGAGAAACGTGGAAATAGTCTGGCTCTTTGGCCTTTGTGGTTCCATTTTTCTGTGGGTTTTAAAATTTATTTATTTCCAATTGCAGCATGCATTGCAGATGTACGCTAACCCTGGTTAGTAATGTCTGCAATTCAGCACCAAATTCCTTGTTCTGTGTACCAGAATTTGAGTATGTGCCATGATTGGTCTGTCAACAGAAGTCTTTCTTTGATGGGCTAATCACAGCACATGCTCAAATTCTGGTACATATAGCAATTCAGAACAAGGAATTTGCTGCTGCTTCACAGACCTTGCTAACTGAGGTAAGTTTACATCTGCGACTTAGGCTATCCACCTGAAGAAAGGATTTATTTTTGTGGCCATTTTTATTGTTCTAAGACAGTGTTCGAACTTGGAAACCTTTGAAATGTTTAATATAACTTGAAGAGTGAATACATATGAAAATCATATATTTGATCGCAGAGGTCATGGGTTCAATTCCCGTCCTGGTTCCAGATAAGAGAGGGTCTTGCTCAAAAGCTCTGCAAGGTCAGCTTCATGACCCAACAAATTTGGTAGTTCTCTTCCTGCCTTACAAGCTTATCTGGAACCCTGCCCATACAATTTGTTTTCAGGCCTTATATTCAGTACTGCTCAAGTAGAGTCCATAACTGTGATGGTCATTCTCATGTTATAATTAAGAGTAGCTTACACTAAAACTGCCCCCGCTGGTAAGAATAATAAAACATTTTGTATTGCTGTTTACTTATATTTATACCATTTGTTGCTTGAAGGAAAACAACCATTTGTTGTTCTCATGGAAAGGTGTGAAATCAAGAACAATCAACTGCACAAGAATAAATTCCATGTTTCTCGAAGACAGAATCATAAACTGAGCGAGCATTCTGTAAATTTTCTGACTTTTCTGCGAAAATGAGAATTGAATGTTTTCCTACAAGCAACAATGGTATGAACATAAGTAAACAGTAATACAAAATGTACTATTCGAGCTACAAACTGACTAACAAGGTCTCTTGAACGGTTGTGTGACTGGTCATGCAACAGCTGGCTTCAAATTCAGCTGTAGGCCTCGATTACAGGGTTCCCGATAAGATTTTAAGGCAGCATGTCAACAAGGAATTCCATTGGGTTAAATTTCCAGTGCTCACACCAAACCATTTTAAATTTTTTATACAAGCATCAAGAGTTTGGCGCTTCCGGTTGCAACACAATGCCTTATGGGATAGCTCTCCAGAAAAGTGGGCACCAACTCCCGAATGTCCGCCATAGTGAATATATCCGGTCGCGTTTGATTACCTTGTATCTTGGCTTATTTCTGCTTCTTCAATTCATCTACTGGCATTCGTAATCAGCTAAGTACGGCTAAAGATTTAAGTGAAGTTTTGTGAATAAGTTTGAGGGAACCAATTACATTTTAAGTCGTGATTTTAGGCCAAGAACTTGTGTTTGAAATGAGTTGTGAGGAGTCTCTAACTTAGGAAGAAGTTAAAACTTGGCATTCAGACGCTCTAAAGCTTTATTGCCGTAAACGATGTTGGAAAGTTTCCGGAAGCAAGCAAGAACTGTTTGCTCGTGTGTTTGCAGCCTCGGAAATGGGAACTCCTGTCCAACCGACTGCTGAAGAAAGGATCGCAACCACTGCGAACGAGAAAGCTTGGTTGTTAGATATGGGAAATGGATCTTCTTTACCCGATCCATCTACTCTGAAAGACTGGCTTCGTGAAAGTGATGCCATAACATCCTCACCACCGATTTTTCTTAGTTATATTACCGTATTTCTTGTGGAAGATCACCCGGGAAAGGACGTGGGAAAGGGAAACAGCTTGAATGGTGGCTCACAGTCGCATGCCTATGTCTGTGTCCTGTTCAAACATTCATGAACAGGTCTGTTTGGCCCATTTATTCAGCTTTTTATCGCTGTTGGGACATCGAACAACTACACAATTCGGGTGCCCAAATCCCATACCTAGAGAATAAATCAAAACAGAATGACTTTAGACGTGAGGCATATCGATCACCAGCCAACATCCTACTCGAAATTCATGTAGTTTTACCGCAATATTTTCGTGAGAAAAACATCAATAGCCACAAAATAGATTAACTCACCACTTTATATGCTGACTAATATTCAAGGTTTAACGGGAGTGTTCGATGGTGGAAAAACGCAGTATCAATCGGAGGTAAACAAACGCGATCGGGACAGGATGTATTCATTATGGCGGACATTCGAGAGTTGGTGCCCACTTTTCTGGAGAGCCTATCCCATAATGCATTGTGTCACAACCGGAAGCGCCAAACTCTTGATGCTTGTATTGATCTGTCGGGTCACGTAGCTGACCTTGTAGAGTTTTTGACCTGAGACTCCCCTCTCATCTGGAACACTGCTAGTGAAGTCTTTCAGTCACTGAGGGTTATTTGTCTGACAACTCATCGTTTTGAAATAGGTCTTTCAGCTTCTGTCAGTTGACTTGACAATTGACTTGTATGTTTTTGGATCAGTTCTCCTGTCCTGTAAGCTTCTGCTTCAAATGTCCCATGGTTTCTTATTCCAAAAGTATAACTGTCAATTTCTTAAACTAAAAAAAGACGTGGTTCTGTGTCCACAATTGCTATTCTCCATATATTTGAAGCACCTCACCAACTCCCACAACCTCAAGCGCGCTCAAATGTTTGATATGACATCAACTTGTATGTATACATCAATATTTGTATGTGTACACATGGAATACAATGATCCCCCCCCCCCCCCCAGGTTTTGGCCTCCTTGCAGGGAAACTATTATTTTGGCAGTAAAACCTTCTGGATGCTCAGATTACCGAAACAATGATTGGGCGGCCAGCCCTAGCCCTTATTATTATTATTATTATTATTATTATTATTATTATTATTATTATTATTATTATTATTATTGAAGCTGACAGATATTTTATATTTATTTATTTCAGAAAATTACGAGAAACTATCTTTATTGAAAACCATGCCCTGGTTTGAGGAAAAAAAAAGTAACAATTAAAAGGGCCCTCACATGGGATTACACAAGCTCTGACAAATCAGATGTATCCGAGGATGAAAATGGTAGCTGCCTCCATGGTTACTTAGTGAAGAAGTTGACATGGGAGAGGAGTGCCCTCCAGAGTGTTAAGAAGGCATTGGATAAGACATACCTCACAAGTTTGTCTCCAAGAGTAAGGGCAAATGTGCTGCCAAGGAGAGTGCATCCACAGCCATCAGGAAGAGGCCCTCCTGTGAATGGATTAGGGTGGGCAGTCAGAGTGTCTGAGCCCGAAACACCTGCAGGAACATCCAGAATGGCAGCAGTAGATCCACCTGCATCCACATCTATGTGTAGGTCTCATGACCAGCCTTCGGTGGAAACTCCAAGAATTCTGAGCCGCATGGCAGTGTAGACCAAAGTGCAAAGCAATAAACACTGTGTGTTTATTGCTTTGCACTTTGGTCTGCTCTACCAAGCGTACAGTTTCCCACGTCTTTCGGGACAATTCCTTAATGAACAATGGCAGACTGCCCTACAAGATGCCATCAGGATTGGCAATGACATTCACGATGAACTGTTTGATGGACAAGGCATTGATGTAACTGCAGAGGAGGCCACATCTGCAGTTGGAGAACAATGTCGAGCTTGTGGAGTCTTGCAGGAGTACAATATCTTCAGAGCCAATCCTGTAGACCAGCTAGAAGATGTCACACAGTCACTTCTTCAAGTAAAACCTTCCTTTAACATCTTTGTGTTAAATGCAAAGGCAGTACTTTTAATTGTTGACTGTGGTGGCAATTTAATTTTTGTGGACTCTCATCGGCAAGGTTGCCATGGAGCATTAATTGCGAGAAGTGTCCCTCACTCTGGACGACAAGCCCAGTGGTTTTCGATGTGGTTCAACCAAATATTAGAAATACATATGGTGTAGGAATTTCCATCTGTTCTGTTCCTACTATTAGTTACCTTTGAACCTTTGAATTTCAATTCTTTCATTGTTTGTTTCAGTGATCCACACTTTCAGTTGAGAGTTCAAAATTGAGATTTCAAAATAATGCCCTAAGAGGAATGTGAGTTGGTTAAAAGGGGCTTGCGTATAAATGAGTTAAAACGGTGTGATACCTCAAGAAAAGTATTTGGCATTCAAACCAAAGTTTGTAATTTTCAACGGGGAGGGGCAGAGTGGAGACGCAGTTTCAAAGCCTAAAGAAATTACTCTGAGAAAACGAAAACAATTGCACTCTTTATCCGAACAGGCCATTATTGAAACAAATAAGATATTTTCCATTATATCTCACGTTTTTAGACATTGTAAACTTACACTCATGCAAAGTTCTACAAGGCTGTAAATATCCTGTAGTATAATATATATTGTTATGTAAATAGACCTTGTGCAATTTCACAAATCTTTGGTCCCAGCAAATATCCATACCCACCCTAAGGGCCATTAGAAATTCCGAGGGAAAAGAGTGGGGGTGGGTGCAAACCAAAAAAACCCTCTTTGAGGGAGTATGGATACTTTCTGGAGCAACACGTTGCATATTGTTAGTCAAAAGTGGAAAATTATCACGTTTTAAATGCCGGGAAGTTCACTCAGTATTATTTGAACATGTAAATATATATTTTGGGAGGGTTTTCTAGTCCATAGTCCACTTGCTAGTTGGTGGGTGGGAATAATCAGTTTTGCTCTCTTGCTGAAACTGAGAATTTTGATGGGAGTCATACACAATGAAACTAGTTGTTGGTACAAGTCCAATTTTGTGAATAATTTCGAGTTTTTGAGTCAATAAATTTACTGTACCTCTGAAAATTGTATAACCATTCATTGTCGATTGCAACATAATCGATTGCGACAATGAATGAATGTTAAAGAGATACTCAAATATTTAAAGTGGCAAAAAGATAAATTTCAAGAACTCTCTGACAGTGATGTCAATGACGTCAGTGATGCTAGTGATGTGGAAAAGCATGAAAAAGAACTCTGAAAAGCGCTTCGAAACCGTGTCATCAACTGGAAAGCACTGGAGCAGACGTTAACTTTATTCACATCGCAAATGCATTGATTGGTGAAAGGTTTGGGATTTTGATAAGGAGAGACTGCGAAAGAATTGAAAACCACTTTTAGGAGGCTCGCGTCCACAGTGAAGAGGGGGTTTGTTGGAATTTCCGGCAAAAAAATATGAAAAATTTGGAAGCAAGGTTAAAAAGATAGCCATACGTAAGGAGGAAGTGCGAAACATTGCTGAAGTCGAGGAGGAGTTGAAAGAACAGAAGAAACAAAACAAAATATTGCAAGAGAAAAATGAACAATTGTTACCCGATAATGAAGATCTTCAAGAGCTAATGGATCAACTTTGGAAATAAATAAATGAAGCCCAGGAACTACAACGTAAAGCAAAAGAGAGAGTAGAGGAGATGTATGATGATTTAAAACTGGTAAAGGAGGAGAATGCCCATTTGTCTCAGTATGTAGAAAAATTGGAGGAACTTGAGAAATTAGAAAACACAGGCAAGAAATTTACTGAAGTCCAAGAAAAACAACAGCAGAGGAAGCTAAGAGAGCTAAAAACTAAGGCTGAAAGAGCTCTATGCTTCGCAGAGACTTTTGGCCTTAGGTTAAGCTCTATGGAATTTCTAGATGACAATGGTAAGACTCACAACATCAATTGCCATGGACAAGGACCTAAATCATTCAAAGAGTTGCCCAAAGAAGACCAAGACAAAATTAAAGAGAGCAGCTTATCATGAACTCACATTAGCATGTGGGGGGGAAGTCTACCTAGGCCTTACCTGTTGAGACAAAGCAAGAACCAGCTAAATGAGCTGATCCACACACGAAGATCCACTGGTACAGCAAAGGAGCTCAACTTGACTTTGAGAGTGAACTTCAGAACACAATAAGGAAACTGGTAAGCATTTCGATTTAGTGTTCTGTAAACCAGTGCCAGTCATTTAACTGGTATGCCTGGTATGATAATAGTAATAATAATCATCATCATCATCATCATCATCATCATCATAATCACAATAATTTATCATAATGATAGAGTAATACTAATAATATGAAATGATCACAATATTATAATAGCAATATTAATGATGTTAATGATCATGTCAATAATAGTAATCATGATCATGATCTGCAGAAAATCCAAGATGAACCAGATGCAAAACGTAAAGTTAAGATCAGTGGAGATTGTGCAAGAATATCCAGACTTACAAACTTAGTCATTATGTCATACTCACTTGTGGAGAATGATGATGTTATGTCATCAAAAGGTACCACATCATGCAGTGAATGGCAATTTGTTGTTCCCTGTGAAGTTCCTTTCATCTCTTTCATTTACTTAGTATTTTTCTTTATTTGAGAATAATACAGTTGCAATAAAAAAGGGTCAAGAAAGCTATGATCTTCTGAAGGCCTCATGTAAAGATTTGTTTAATGCCATTAACAAGATTTTAAGGGAAGGCAAGGTAACAGTTGATGGAAAGGAGATATCGATTGAAATGTTTCTGGGTGGAGACTACAAGGTAAAGTATCTAATTGCATTTATGTGTAAATAACTAATTAAGTTTGGACCATTTCAAAATTCCCTCCTGATTAGCTACAATGGCAAAAAACTGTGTTGATTTTGTTATGTCCTTATTACCCTTGTTTGTTTTTTCAGTTTCTTCTACTGATACTAGGTATGAAGGATGCAACCTCCAATTATTCATGCCTTTGGTGTACATTTCACAAGAGAGACAGGTAAATTAACATCCTACTCATTCTAGCAGTTTGCCTAAATGAATTGTTCGGTTATGAAATAAACTCAATATTTTTTTATTTCTCTTGTGTGTACAGAGATTACTACTGGCAAGAATCTCTTGTGAGAACTCTTCAAACCATGAGGGACTCTGCGAAGAGCAAGAAGTTGTCTTGTGTCCACCAGCCCTTGCTTGAAATTCCATTACAAAATGTTACACTTGATGAGCTTCACTTGATGCCGAGAGTAACAGGTACATGTAGTCTGTTTTGTCAAACTCTTTTGGTTTTTTTTTTTTTTATAATTAACTCATCCTACTGACATTGTTTGAAATGTTAGGGAAATAGAAGGGAAAACTTTGCTTTCTTAATGAGGCAAAAAATAACTCCTGGAAACTACAGCTGTAGGAGAAGTTACTAATGATTTACAGTTTACTTGTATCTACAGATGTTTTGACTAACAACTTAATTGAAGAAGCACTCGCCCGGGACCAAAAGGAAAATTTAAACAAACCCCCCAGCCAAAGAACAAGCAAACACTTGGATTCACTCAAAGCTGCTATTAACAGTTGTGGTGTGTCCTTTAATGTATGGGAGAAGAAAAATGCTGACAGGAAAGGAACCGGTTGCGATGACTTCACAAGCTTGATGGTTCTGACAAGAAGACACTTTTAAAAGAATTGCCGCCAAAATTGCACAATATGTTTAAGCCAGAAACCAGCGATGTTGTTTGATCTGGTCATACAAGGATAAAAACCAGTAGCCTGAGGAATCCAAGTCCCGCACATCTCTGCTAGAGCACATCCCTGCATATTAAATTACCCAACAAGATGTGATTAACAGTAAGGTATTTTATATCTCATTTTGTAAACGTAAACATACCTCATTGGCAGAAATTTCGGACAATTGAACACGCAGGGGTGTCGGCAGTTTATAACCAAAAAATAAAGAAAACCATAACTAGGAAAGATGGCAGATCGAAGCCGTCAAAAGTGTAGTAAGGTGGACTACAGACAGTTGAATTCAGTCTCTTCGGTGGTTTTGTACAATAGTGCACCTAGCGCAAGTAGAAGAAGAAAAGATAAGCTATACCAAGTGGAAAGGATAATCAGCAGACGGAAGGTTCGTTGGGTAAGTATGCGTTTCCCGCCGTAAAGAATTTTAGTTGTGCCGCGTGTATTCATCGTCTTGTTTTTACTTTTTCGCTTAATTTCCTTACTTAAGGCTTAGAGTAGAGTACCTTCCTGCAATGCAATTACATTTTCGTAATTTTCGGAACTTCGAATATCTAATTAAGTGGCGTGGATGGCCGTTTGAATCATGCAGTTGGGAGGACGAGAGTAATTTAACTAGGGATTTATCAAGGTGAGACGTTACATGTTCAATTTGTAGACTTAACTCTGCTGACATCTGGCAGCAACATTCTTGCTAGTTTGTACAAGCAAGCTTACAGAACGTAATATGGATAAAATAAGTCATCATAAGAAAAACTGTTTCCTTGTTTTAAGGTATGGGAATGTACATGTATGTAAATGATTCAAATATGTAGTTTCATACTTGTGGAGAACGTTAATCGGACATAAAGACTTTGTTTTGTTTTGTAATCTTTAAGCTATTATCTGATTTTCGTGTTGATTAAATGTTGATTAAGTTATTAATAGGGCGATGCATAGGGTTCATTGTTTACATAGAACATTCTAGAACATTCCAGAAGGACTCAAAATAACTTGTAATCAAACCTTTTCCGGTACGCGTGACTTTTATTGACAGATGAGTTGTTGTGAAATCTAGGTTTCAGTTGATCGAAAGAGAAATACAGATCGTGTTCAAATCATACTTGTGAGTCTTCAGTGTCACTGGGAATTAGGGACAGAGCAACTAGGAAAATTCCCCACACTGAATGGTGGCGACCCTGCCAGGACAGTATTGGATCGGCCTTTACAGACTTCTTCACACGGACTTCAATGTAAACAATAGCTGAAAATAGGTACACTGCAAATTCCTTTGTTGCGTAATCAGCTGAGTAGCGAAATCATCAGAAATATGGCTTTCACAGAGGACAAATTTAACAAGCAACTAGAGGTAGCTTAACTCAAACTCGAGGAAATAAGGGAACTGTCGCTGAGTGAGCATATAGAGGACATTTCACTAGCTCATGACCAAATTGGAGCATTAATCACAAGGCTTGAGAAATCGAAGGAGGGGACAGTTGAATATTTGATAGAGTCAGATAAGGACTTAGAGTACATCAAAAGATGGCAAACAGAAAACAAGGGGGCCTTCCAGCCCTTTCGAGATGCTCGTCTCGACATTAAAAAGAAATTGGACGAATTTATTAGGGCAGATAACCAAGCGGAACTCGATAAGCAATTGTACGTTCAACAAAAGATAAATGAAGAGCAAACGAGGCTCAAATTACGTCAACAAAAGGAAATCGAGAACGCGGTAATGGAACAGCAACAACGGGAGGAAGAATGGTATCTTCGAAAACTAGACTTCGAAAAACAAATCGGGCAAAGTCATGCGGAACACGCTAAAGGGGCGGATTTCGGAAAAACCCGACAAATCCTCGCCACAGTCAGTAAAATTGCAAAAATACACCCTTCAAAGGAGACTACAAAGATTGGCTGCTGTTTTGGAACCAATTCTCAGTAGAAGAAGACGGCTCGACAATATCGGAAATTAGCAAATTTAATCACTTACTGGAGCTCGTGAAGGGGAAACCTGAGGATGATATCTTAGGACTTCCACATAGCGAAGATGGTTTCAGGGAGGCCAAGTGGATCCTGGAGCAGACCTAGGGGAAGGCCACCAAGGTGCACAGGGCACTCATCAAGGAACTCGAAGATCTTGCCGGAATCACAAGTATCCACAGGCTCAGCAATATCCACGACTTCTACAACAAGCTCTCCAGCGTGGGGCGAACACTCATCACTATGAAAAGGTTGCATTCTGCTCAAAGCCTGGTGTACACTTTGATGGATAGGCTGGGACCTGTTCGAGAAGTACTGGTTCAGAAAGATGACAACTGGGAGGAATGGGGCCTAGAAGAGCTTGTGGAAAACCTTCGGAAGTACGTGGAAAGGAATCCCTTGAGAGCAAATGAGGACACAGGTACGAAAGACGACACCTCTAAGAACCGTCAAGATGACAGCCAGAAGCTCCGCCCATGGAGAAGGGATAGAGAGAGAGCAAAGATGCTTTTTGGAAACAATAGGAGGCCAAGGTCAAATCAGAAGCCGACCTGTGTGTACTGCAACTCGTGCGATCATTACAGCCACAACTGCACGAAGGTTCTCGACATAGCTGCCAGGCGAGCAATCATACATAGAAATGGGTTGTGCTGGAACTGTACAGGCACAGGACACGCAGCATCTCAGTGTTAGTCAAGAGGATGCAGAAACTGCCAGGGAAAACATCACACTTCTATTTGTGACAACGTGAAATCGACCGTTGACTGGCTCATAATTCAAGGATGGAAAAGAGCATGAGCTCGCTGATGAGTCACTCAAGCACCCTGCACCCTACCGTGCTGGCCAAAGTGGGATCGGAAACCGTGCGTGTGATGTTCGACTCGGGAGTGGGAAGCTCCTACGTGTGTACCAACGTGAAAACGAAGGTTAACCCGAAGCCCGCCAGAAAAGAACAACGCTGCATTGAGCAGATGTTCGGAACAACTAGAAGGAACGTGGAAGTTACAGCATGACAATACAATCACTTGCTGTGGAAGGGTTTGCCCTAAACGTGGAATGTATCAATGCTGAGAAGGAAACACTCACTTACCTGCCCAATCCAAGTGTCCAGTCCTTGAAAAGAAAACATGGCCGTTTAAGAAGACTAACCTTCAGCGAGGAAGAAACAAAGGACGATTCCATTCCAGTCCATATCATTCTCGGAGCGGCAGATTACCAAAGGATAGGGACAACAGAACCACTGATCTTGGGAGCGAATCCAGACAAGGACCGTGGCGCTGAATTCATGATGCTTGGTTGGACCATCTTCGGACGACAGCTGGTGACAGAATGTGGACCGGAGAAACAATTTCTACTGAAGACTGGACCGGAAGAATTTGGGAAGTTGTGCTCATTAGACGTACTAGGACTTTCGGACGCCGAGACGAAAACGAACGCTATAGTTCACGCAGATTTTCTCCAACACAAAGTTGCCATGGAAAGAGGGGCATGTCCCCCTTCCCTCAAACAGGAATCTATCGGCAGCTCGACTTAACAGCACGGTGAGGAAGCTTGAAAGGACCAGGAAGCTACCAGAGTACGATAAGATCATGCAGGACCAGATCACTGAGGGAATCATCGAGCCAGTGCCCCCACAGCCAACGGGGGAGGTGGTACATTACATTCCTCACCAAGCAGTCATTCACGAAAATGCTGAGACAACAAAGATGAGGATCGTGTACGATTGTTCTGCACGAGAGAACAGCCAAAGTCCATCCTTAAATGATTGCTTGGACACTGGACCACCGTTGCAACCTCTCCAGCTCGACATCCTTCTTTGAAACAGAATGAGGAAATTCTGCATCACAGGAGATGTCAAGAAGGCGTTCCTTCAGATCAGAGTAGACGAAAAGGACAGGGAAGCACAAAGAATCTTATGGTACGACAATCTTGCTAGCCGGAATGTAACAGAGTACCGATTTACGAGAGTGATCTTTGGGGCCACGTCCAGTCCATACATCCTTAGAGCGACACTACAGAAGCACATCAGAGATTACCAGGAAAAAATTACCCCCACGGCAAAAGCATTACTGGAAGATACTTACGTTGACGACATCCAAGGAGGAGTCAATGAAGTTGAAGACGCCGTCGCGTTCAAAGAAGCGTCAATGAAGTTGATAACGCCATCGCGTTCAAAGAAGAGTTGACCAAGATTCTATCGGAAGGCGGTTTCTCACTACACAAGTGGCATAGCAACGCGGCAGGCCTGAACTCGAACAAAAAACCTGGCGAGGAGGAAACATATGCCAAAGCTTTGGTTGGTCACAAGGAGAACAGTGAGACGAAGGTTTTCGGTACCCTCTGGAACAAGACAAAGGACACGCTTGCTGTTGACTTCAAGACATGCCTCAAGGTGTCGAAGCCGTTGACAAAGAGGAAAATAATCTCGGCGATAAACAGCGTCTATGACGTACTTGGTTGGAGTGCTCCGGTGACAATTACTGCAGAGCTGATCTTCAGCGAAGTGTGTCTGCTCAAACTACAAAGGGACGAAGAGGTGCCAAACGAGGTTCAAAGGAAATGGGATGCATGGGTCACCAGCTTACAAAAAGCTCCAACTGTTACAGTACCACGCTGTGTTTTCAGGCATCAACGAACACACTTTGAGGTTCATGGGTTCTCAGATGCCAACAAGGTTGCCGTTTGTGCTGCATTGTACATTGTGACATTTCAAGACTCCACACCGGTAGACCAAAACCTACTTGTGGCTAAGTCCAGAGTAGCGCCCAAAGAGATGAGCATCCCACGACTGGAGTTGGTCGCAGCACACACATTGGCTAAACTTCAGAGCAATGCGAGCAAAGCGTTGGTTTCATTCCCCATTTCATTCTACCACAACTGGGTGGACAGCATTACAGTGCTATGCTGACTGGCAAATCGTGGAGAATGGACAACTTTCGTAGGCAATCGAGTGAAGAAGATCGGTGAACTGACGGATGCAACATGGAACTACGTCCCAACAAAGGAAAACCCAAGCGATTTTGGAACTCGAGGGTCAGCATCTGGTAAACTCAACGTACTATGGTTCAAGGGACTGAGCTGGCTCTCTGACAAATCAAACAGACCGGCGCAACCAGCGATTCTGGAAACCAAGGAAGCCAAATCTGAGAAGGGCAAGAAAGAAACGATGCTGCTGGTGAAGGATTCGTCACAAGAAACCATCAAGAACTGGGAAGAGGAGATGTTGAAGAAGCTCCCCTACTGGAAGCTACTGCGCATAACCGCCTACATGAATCGGTTCATAAACAAATGCAGAAAGACTCGACGAGAGGGGCCACTCAGAAAATCAGAGATTTGCGAAGCAAAGGAAACATGGGTACGAATCACTCAAGCAACAAGTGACATGACCTCCAATTTGAGACTCGCCAAAGATGAAGTCGGAATTCAAAGGTGCTATGAAAGGATTCAGGGCAGCACTCCTATCTTCATTCCAAGAAACTCAGCCTTGGCGAGATGCATCATAGAACACTGTCATCTACAAACGTTGCATGGGGGAGTCGCGACAACAATGTACAAGGTGCAACAAAAATACTGGATTCCCAAGTTAAGATCACTGGTCAAGAGCGTACGCCGCAAATGTGACCATTGCAAGAAATACCGAGTGAAGGTTCTTGGTGCTCCACCCACTGCAGCCTTACCAAAGTTCAGAACGGAATTCACAGAAGCATTTAAGGTCACTGGAGTGGACTTTGCCGGGCCTCTCTTGTACAAATCCGGTAACCGTGAAACTGGTAAAGCTTACGTCACACTTTTCACACGTGCAAGTACAAGAGCAGTGCACTTGAAACTATGCAAGGATATGACAGTCGAAGAATTCAAGCAAAGCGTAAAGGAGTTTGTTGCCTGATGAGGCGCACAGGAGCTGATAGTGAGTGACAACGCAAAGACCTTCCAAGCAGCGAAGAAGTGGTTGTCGACGCTGCGAAAAGATGAAGACCTCTTCAACTACTTAGCCACCAAAGACATACAATGGAAATTCAACATGTCACGTGCTTCATGGTGGGGCGGATTCTTTGAGAGATTGATTGGCCTTATGAAGAACAGCCTTTCTAAAGCAATCGGAAGAGCACTACTGAAGTTTGAGGAGCTTGAGGAAGTCTTATTAGATGTGGAGACCTTCCTGAACAACCGGCCACTTTGTTACATGGGAGAAGACTTCGAAACACCAGTGGTTACACCAAATCTCTTGTTGCGTGGGCAACCAACTCGCTTTCTAGAAGAAAACAGCAAAGACCTGGATGAAGCAACAGAGATGACCAGAAGATTACGATATTTGAAGACATGTCGAGACAACGTCCAGAATTGTTAGTTGAATGAGTACCTTCGAGCTCTGCAAGAGCGTCACCACACCCATCATACAGAGAAACAGAGAGCAACAATGGGCATTGGTTCACTTGTACTTATTAAGGATTCAACGAAGCACAGAGCGAATTGGAGGATCGGGCGTATTGTAGAGGCAATCGTAGGGAAGGACGGAGTCACTAGGAAATACAAGATCCTGACAGGAAATGGATACGTTGTCGAGAGACCCCTTCAGCTGATATGTGATTAGGAGATTGGTGGTGCAAATGACGAATGTAGACCGGTCAGCGGTAACACTGAGCACGGTGGTCTTCCAACAGAGAGCACACTTCCACATAAAAGCAGAGCGGAACGACAAGCAAGTCAAACAGCAAGGAACCGACTGGTTGGCATAATGGTGAACGAGGATGAAGAGGACTGAAGCGCTGACAAGAGCTATATATTAAAGTTGCGGAGAACTTTAACAGGGGGAGTGTGTGGAGAACATTAACCGGACATTAGGACTTTGTTTTGTTTTGTCATCTTTAAGCTATTATCTGATTTTCGTGCTGATTAAATGTTGTTGATTAAGTTATTAATAGGGCGATGCATAGGGTTCATTGTTTACATAGAACATTCTAGAACATTCCAGAAGGACTCAAAATAACTTGTAATCAAACCTTTTCCGGTACGCGTGACTTTTATTGACAGATGAGTTGTTGTGCAATCTAGGTTTCAGCTGATCGAAAGAGAAATACAGATCGTGTTCAAATCATACTTGTGAGTCTTTGGTGTCACTGGGAATTAGGGACAGGGCAACTAGGAAAATTCCCCACATACTACAAGATCAGTGTAGCACTCTTCAGATAAAATTGCCATAATGCTGGATTACAACAGTTTGCTGATTTTAAACTGAAATATAAAATTACAGTAGTTTCCATAGTACTAGTTCAATTAGAACTTATAACGTGTTAACTCCATTTCCATTTGAACAGTTTATTTACCTTTTGAAAGTAGTCTTTAGCGTAATAATCAGGGGGCTATTTTTCATCAAACATTTTGTAGACCTCATCAAAGTCTTGTGCAAAGTAATTTTTTGCAATTAACATTTTACTTGATTGTTCAATTTAACATGTAATTATGATCACAGGTGCATTACAACCTAGATATTGCCTTTTTCGTGTCAAGTTCAAAAGCTATTGTAAATTGATTGAATGCTCTCGACAAATCATATTTTTCATAATGAGTCTGATGTATAACAGTAATATTTATCTATGCAGGCGAAGCATTATGCATATTAGCATTAAAAATCTCGATGGTAACATCATCTTTGATGATTATCTTGGATAATGAAATTATTTTAAATAGGTTTTTCAAGCCTAGTATAACTTAAAATCAGATTTTTTAAACTCATGCTGCAGATATTGCATTTATCATGTCAAGTTCAAAGTCTGCCTGGTTACCTAGCCCTTGAAGTGTTCTCCTCAGAACTGACAAAATGGGTTTAGCTGTGTAAAAAATGTGTAATAAAACAATTATTGAATCCGGTTTTCGCATGATATTATAAATTATCAAAATTGAGGCCTGTTTTGATAATTCATGATATCATGCTCAACCTCATTGTTTATTATCTGCATGTTAATATGTTTCTACAATTTCTAAAATTAAAGTTAGTTAACATGTAGTTGCTTTTCAACATAGCTTGTTATCATTCATTGCCTAGAGTATATGTCCTTCTTAGGTTGCAGCTTTAAAGGAACTAAACACTGCTAATCCAGAAGGGCGTTTCTGGATCAAACTAGACGGAACTGATACAAAGGCTGCGCTTCTTGAATCCATGAGAAAAGAATGGAATGGTGACGTGGACCTTGGTGATGGGAAGTTGTAAGCTCTATGACAGGAGTATGATGCAAGAAGTGCACTATTCAATGAGGCAGCAAAAGCTGATGGTCTTTATGGTCTCCAGCAGAGTGTTACAACAGTGATTGATAGCATTGAAACAGACATAGAATTCTTAACCATTGGTCTAGAAAAAGCTACCAAACAGTTTCAAGTAATATATCAAACACGAGGAAGAGTGTTTAATCAGATATCCACACACCGAGAAGTAGGTTGAAAAAACAAGGCGCAGCCGAGTTTATTTAAACAACTTCGAGGTGTTTGGATATCTGATGAAACACGCTTTCGAGTGTTTGATATGGCTTCTCAAATGATCAATAATTCCTGGAGAAATTCAAGGCTACAGTTGGCAAAATTTATGGTAATTAGGATCACATATCCAAACCACGGTCATGGTAGTGATTTCCTTTGTTTTCTCTTGATGAATTATTTATGAGTTTGAGAAGATAAAATGCAAAAGGACACAACTTAAGAGGAAACTCTTAGATGTTTAAACTGGGAGGTCGTGGAGTTTCAGGTTCTTCTGGAACAGAGTAACAACTGGCTGCAACTTCTTTCAGGTCTTCTTGGAGAGTTGGACCCAAATAATCCAGGTCTTGCACCTGTAGTGGCAACTTTGAAAGACTCTCAGAGTGACAAGTCTGTATCTGAGACCCATTGCTAGCGTTAATGGCATCGGACGAGAGGAGGAACTGAAAGCCATATGCTCTCCCTGTGCAGTACATTCCATACTACAGCTTAAAAGACCAGTACATTCGTGAAGTTAGGGCTTCGGCTTGTTGGTATTGGAAAATGGTTTGTTTTGACAGAGGCCAGAGTAATTACCCTTGGTTTTGGTTTTGCTGCAGCCAGTTGTACTCACAACAGTTGTCAGACCTTATACTTTGAATGGCAGTTCCTGGATTTCCCCAATTGTTTCGCTGTTTTCAACAACACTGGTTACAATTGTACATATAAGTACCCATCACATTACAACACTTGTAAAGTTTTCTATGGGCAAATGTTGTAAATATTTTTCTTACGATAGTTGCTATTACTTGGTAATGCTTGTATTACTTTGCTGTTAGTTTTCAACCACTTCCATTAATTCCTAGGTACAGTGCCTGATAATCAATTTTTGACATTGCGAACTTGTGGTGAAACCAGGTCTGTCCACATATGGCAGCTAATACACGATTCAAGGATTAGCGTGTCCAAACTTGGAAAGCAGAAACTGCTGGAAATGCTGCTACTTCAGGGAGGTAAATGTTAACAACAGTTATACCAACTTTCATTGAAATGTTTACTTGCATAATAAGATAAGCCAAGGGTATGGAAATTTTACAAAACTGCAAATGTGTAAAAAGTGATGTTATTGTTGCTATGAGTAGAAAACATAATATTTCTTTGTTGAAACTATTTTTGGTTAGAATAATAATAATTTAATTTATTATAAATTCCAGTTAACCCTGATGAGACACCAATTGTGAGAAGACCCAATAATGCCATTCCAAGAGAAATTATAATTGACTTATTCAAACCTCTTGAATATTCCTAGCCCTCCTGGTGACGCCATTAGCATTGTATAAGACGCTATCCATTATGCATGGGTATATTTTTGGAAAGTCCTCAACCAGAAGGTGCTTATGATGACCACTCCCGCTCCAGCGTGTCCGGCCCAAGCTTTGCCACAATAAGTAAATGCCGTTGTGCAGGCAATTCAACCACAAGTTCAGCCACAAGTTCAACAGCAAGTTCAACCACAAGCCATTCCAGGAGCTGTTCCAGTAGCCGTTCCTGCAGCCATTCCAGAAGAGCCAAATGCTGAACATTCTGGTCGACGCCGGCTTCGGGAGAGGTGAGCGCTGCGACACATGTACCTCAACAGGGAGCGCTCCTCGACAACCAGGTGGAAAAGGAAACTGGTGGAGACAAACTAGTGGTATTTATTTTGGGTAGTTTCTTCCTTCTGGGTGGAGTTTTTTCGCAAGTGCGTTTTTTAGTTTAGGTTTGGTCCCACATGTTTGGTGTAGTTACTCATTCGTGACGGTCCCTGGGGTGCGTCACTAAACTGAGGTTGGCGTCAAACCAAGTTCCAAGGTTTCTTGCAGAAATAACAGGAGCCGCGCTGACATCACTGACTGACAACTTCTCGATATGAACTTTGCTAAGCTGTTGTCATGTACCAATTATTAAGAATTCAGTTTTGTCATCATTCAACTTTAACTTGTCAGTAGTCGTCCATGCTCTGATTGCCTTTATGCAAAGTTCCATTGCTTCAGATTGGCTTGATGAGGTGTCAGGCTTGAATGACAAGTAGAGTTGTGTATCATCTGCGCATGCGTGTGCTACAGGAAGATGATCTTTTATCACCTCAAATAACTTGCTAGAATAGATGGTAAATAGCAGGGGTCCCCAACATGCACCTTGAGGGACACCATGTGGTAACTTGATACTGTCAGAGAGACAGCCCCCTGAAAACACGTGTTGTGATCAGTTGGAAAGGTACGATTCAAACCACTTCAGAGCCGTTCCTGAGATGCCAAGAGTTGAACGTAGGCGGTGAAGTAAGATTTTGTGGTCTACCATGTCGAAAGCCGCACTGAGATCTAGAAGAACTAAAAGTATCACACGCTGGCGGTTCATATTCATTAGTATGTCATTCTGGACCCTTGGGAGTGCAGTGTCAGTACTATGGAATTTTCTATAGGCAGACTGAACAAGGGGAAACAGGCCAAAATTCATCATGTGATTGCACATCTGATCAAATACAGCACGTTTTGTCAGTTTTGATAGAAATTGAAGATTACTAACAGGTCATAGCTTCTTGAACACTGGATCAAGGCCAGCCTTCTTTAGAAGGGGGTTTACAAGGGCTACCTTCCACTCAGCTTCAATGTCAAGGAAATGCTTGCAGTTTATAAGGCTCTGGAATCTCTCTCATGCGACGTTCAGGATTGCAGAGTTGATGTGCAGGTTGATAGCCAGGTTGCTCTCGAGGCATGGGCTGGGCGTTGTCCACGTTCGCATGAGTTAACTCAGGTGGCAAAACATATCTTCGATTTGGTCACACAACAGAATATTTCTTTGGCTATGTTTTTTGTCCCTTCCAACTCCAATCCAGCGGACTGGTTTTCTTGAAAACTCTTGCGATTGGACTCCATGCTTTCTCTTGTGTTGGGATACAGTGCAATCGGAGTTTGGTGGGGTTGGGGCCATAATTTGGATTTAATGTCGTTAGACTCTAACACGCATCTGGATAAGTCGGGATCTCTTTTGCATCATTTTACCTCCTATCCTACACCACACTCTTCAGGCGTGAATGTTTTCAATCAAGATCTTTCGATCGGTGATGGCGTTGTGGTGAACGCATATGTTTTCCCGCCAATTTCTCTTATTTTCCTTTGTTGCGTTTCCTTCAATTAGAAAAGCTGTTGTCACATTAGTGGTTCCCCGGCTTTCTCTGTTACCAATTTGGTGGCCAATACTAAATGTTATGGCAGCGCAAAGGCATTGTTAAACAATGGACTTATTTGGACTGGACTTATTTGTTGGTGTTGAAGGAGGAACAGCTTCTGGCCAAGACCACACCCACTCAAGCAGAACCGTTTTTTATTTCTGACTTGGCGGCTATTTCCGCTGAGATCTCTAAGCGGTTATCCAGCTTGTCTATTCCCCCAACTCAGCTTTTTCTATTGGCTCGAGATCAGGCATTTTATAAGACCTTATTTTTTGCCGGGGATAGGGCTGGGGATCTCGGCACGTTTAAGACTAAAGAGTTTGTTGTATTTCCCTCAGAGGGAAGGTCTCCTTTTTAATCATGTCCTCACGAAATCTTTGCGTGACGGTAACTCGAATATTTGTTTCAATAAACATTATACGGAACTTTCGCTGTGCCCGGTGGTCGCCACTGAAACATACATTCAGGTTTGTGAATTGATTAACATTCCGATTACAAGGGTTTCCTGTTTAGGAAGGTTAATCCGTCAGGGGAAGTGGTATCATGCCATTTTGACTCCAGTGCAGCACAAGTTCGGTTGACAATGTATGCCCAGCAGTTATCTCATGTTTTCAAGCATCGCCAAATTACTTTGCATGGTATGTGTAGGGGCTGTGCAATATCCTTGGCACTTTCGGGTGTTGACATGAGTAGAATAATGGACCATTTGGGCTGGAAAACCACTTCATCTGCCCGTCATTATATAAAGCTGACTCAGGTGGTACACCCTGGTGGTGCGGGTGACACACTGGCTAGTCTTTCGATGAATCTGGCCGAACTTTATCAAAAAAGGAATGACCTCATTGGCTTTACCCACGCTTTTTGAGCTGTTTCATTAAAGTCAGCCTTCATAGCTCTCCTGGTGACGTCATTAGCATTATATAAGACCCCATCCATTATGCATGGGTATCATTTTCGCCAAGTCCTCAACCAGAAGGTGCCCCTCCCACCCATCCCTCTTGCTTACTTTCTTAGCACCTTTTGGTTTACCTTGACGGGTTTTCTCGTCTGGGGTGGCTACCTCAATGCTAATGAGTAAACAGGAGGGATAATGTACTATTCAACCTGCAAGTCAGAGATGGATCGAGTCTCCCAAATGCCATTGCACATATTCGTGGATCCTTGATTCCTCCTGGTTACTCTCCTTGGCCGTTTCGACTGTATACCCCTGAGAGTATGGTTGATATGCTGAGGTCCATTGTGGCAACCTACGAGTTGAGGCATACTGTGAAATTATTGAAAGAATTTGGTGCTGACTTCTCACAACATTTGTATGTACCAGAAATTGATCCGGTCACAGGCACCCCACACCATGAACGTGGTGACCACAATCATGTACTCAATTTTGAGGCATTTGTATTTCAGCATCAATCGGTGGTTGATGCTGAAATACTCCTTTCTTATCACGTGGCAAAGTTCTTCAGAGAGAAGGGCTATGAAAAGGAGTACCAGTATGTGAATGGCATTGCTCAGTGGCATGAGGCATCCGACTGAAGGGGCATATCACAGTTGCAAGAAATGTTTTGTGTGGTCGGTAAAGCATGGGGATATTGTTTCCTGCAAGCACATCAGCAGATTCCAGGTCTTGCTGCACCTGTTAAGGTTTTCCTAGCAACAGGGTGTCCAGAATCTGCCTGTGAAGTAGCAACCATAGATGATGTTGCAGACCTTCAGGTTAAGGAGTCAATAACCTTCATTAAAAGTGCTTCAGAAGAGGATCTGGCAGATCTGAATGCTAATCCCAAGATATTGGATCTAATGGTACAGAGCGGGTTTTCTGTTGCAACAATAACACCTGTAGCGAAAGCTCAAGTGGTGTATGAGTGCATTGTATACAATGTGGTTTACAAGCGTATTAAAGAATTGGAGCAGCTTCTGAGTGGCTTTAATAGTGTGTCTCTATCAGATTTCTTGAGGAGGAATCGGAGATATATTGAGGATGTATTTCCCACACAAGAACAACATCAGCTTCATCCACAAGTGATAATGAATGCCATAAAACCTTTTGACTGCCGTGAGCTGGGCAGTGAGGAAACGAAGGTGCTTGACTTCTTCAGGCAATACATCATTGCTACTAACGACGAAACTGCAGGTATTTAGCATTACAATGTAAATAGTCACCTTTCATGGGCAAGAACGTTTACAAAACAAACTATGAAATAATTGTTTCTGCTTGAGGATCAGTAGTCTGGTAGTGTGACCAAAGCCAACTAAATGGG
Organism: Pavona decussata; assembly: GCF_977016875.1. Classification (NCBI taxonomy): domain Eukaryota; kingdom Metazoa; phylum Cnidaria; class Anthozoa; order Scleractinia; family Agariciidae; genus Pavona; species Pavona decussata. The sequence goes on along the minus strand of NW_028145444.1, from coordinate 5,943,162 downwards.
ATGTGGTATTGGGTAGACTGATAAATACTGTAGGATCACAAAAACATGTTAATTATCAATCAAAACGGAATTAGATCAACAACAACAACAACAACAATACTTTATTTCACCCTCAAAGTAAAGGTATAATGTTTGGGGGAGTGGGACAGACAAAGCCATTACAACAGTTGTGCCTTAACCCTTTTACTCCTTGACGTAGATATGGCGCCCTAACGTGTAAAACTGTGGGCAAAATTGTTGTGGTGTTACCATTCCAATGGAACTGCCTAGCAGAACGTTTGAATAGTAATTTTATTTCTTGTCTTAGGATTCGATATTTAGGAATTTATTGTGATTTTTTTGCTTTGACCAGTACAGGAGTAAATGGGTTAAATGCCTTACATACTGATAAATTTGTTTCAAAGTTGGTCGGTAAAGATCAAGTCAAGGATGTTAACAATGCCGACTTTTTTTCAGGGGTTACCTTAAAAGACCTCGTCCAGTTCTTGGCTGGAGGAGGCTCCTTCCCACGAAAAATTTCAGTCAAGTTCACTGAAATTAAGCAGCTTCCAGATCCAGATACTTGTTTTGAGTGCGTAACACTTTCTACATCCACCAAAGACTTCAAGGAATTTTGCAAAGAGTTTGATTGTGTTGTGACCATGCAGTGTAAGGGTTATGGG
>NW_028145444.1:5930000-5937500 GCF_977016875.1 Pavona decussata | reverse complement strand
ACACAAAAAAGCTGCGCGATGGTGGGTACTTTAAATCCTCCTTCCAGAAGAAATGATAGCTGTTCTTGATTAATTTCGAAGGATGGTCACCCGAGACGTTGGGTTGACACCCGGGTAGAAAAATTCACGCCGTCAAATTTAAAGGACGAAGAACGATCCCTTGACATAGAGCCTACGGCTTCACCAATCAAAAGCATAATTTCATCCGTGTCAGGACTGTCTAAGTTAGCGAGGGACCGATTCAGATATTCTAATCGCATAATTAAGCCATCCATTTCTGACAGATCATTTAAACTTTCCAATCTTACTATTGTTTGCTCAACTACACTGTAGGCGAAACGATAAAAATCCCCAGGAGTTCCTTCTAAAGATTGCTCCACCATCTTTATTTTTCTACGCCCTTGGTAGGCCCAGTTCCCGGGCGCGAGCCACGCCAGCCGTTTTAATACCCAGTTCCCATAAGCATGTTGAGTTGTGGAGTCGAATGTTGAATTGTCACGTCGCATGTTGAATTGTTCCCTTGGTGATTTATGTGTCATCTTACATCTTGAATTATTACGTAGCATGTTGAATTGTTCCTTTGCTGATAGAATGTGTCACCTCGAATATTGGATTGTCCCTTTGCACGGTGAATTGTCATCTTGCACGTTGCATTGTGATCGCTAACTTTGTCAAAATTATGGAATGCTGCATTGTCAACTCGAATGTTAAATCGTAAACATGAATGTTGGATTACAAACTAGAATGTTGAAACGTAAACTCATATGTTACATTGTGAACTCGAATGTTAAAATGTGAACTTGAATTTTGGCGGAGATATAACACCATAGTAAGGTAGTGTGTCAGAAGTGAGCACTTTTGTATGTATGTATTTAATTCATACTGAGCACCTCTGGAAATTTCTGTCATAGATGTGGTTGTGAGTTTATTGGATAAAAAGAGAAAGAGGAATATAACTGGCGAATTTGCCAACATTTTTCGGGCTGTATTCGATGAAAATGTGAGTGAAAATGATGCCCTGCCTCATGCAGTTTGTAATCGCTGCAAATACCAAATTGAAAAGGCATGGCGACAGTCTGAACAAGCCAAAGAATACTTGTCAGTGCTAAAAAGAAAACACCCAGTGTTTCCTTTGATATCAAGTTGTGGCGATGACCAAACAGTGACTCATATAGAACGTAGAGAAGAAGGGTCAAAGACTTCTGTTTGAATCCAGCTGCCCTGAACAAAGGTTAGTAACAGCCAATACATGTTCAAGCAAAGACAGTGTTCCTGTGCATATTCTACCCAATTTATCCACACCATTTGCACCAGTGGTTTCTGCCTGTGTCAGTGGAGTGTCATCAACTTTACCTCCGGAAACGGTCAGAAAAATGCACAATGTTGCAACGCAGACTGCAAAATCTGTCAGTGCCACCCAAGTACTAAAAAGGGTACACGTGTAAAGGTAAGCAGCCAACATGATAAATGTTGCCATAAATACCAAGACAGTATCTGCAAGAGCTTAACTCCCACCAATGGGCACTTCACTAAATATTTTGTAGAAATGTCAAAAAAATATAAAGGTTTTGTTCCTATTGATCAAGAAAATTAATACTGACAAATACCTGTAGTACATTCATTTTTACTTTCGTCTACTGGTTTTGTGCCAATAAAAAAGTGCTTACATGTAATTTATGTTGCAGTAAGAGGTGCATGTAGCCCCCAGATGCTTAAGCTCAGAAGGGCCAAGCAGGAATCTGTCTGGATTTGTCCTCTGGTAACCACAGGGTATTGGGCAGTGTGTTTTGCAATACCCTTTAGTTGAATTGCAGCTGTTTATAAATCAGGAACCCTGTTGTCTTAATAGAGTACCTCAAAAGTACCTTAAAATATTATTGAGTTACTAAAAACTTTGAAAAAGGCCTTCACTATCATTTTGGAATCAACTATCACCTTGAAGATCGGGGATCCTATTATCTGTGATGGTTTATTTTTTGGATAAATGAAAGGATCCCTCATAAAAAAAATTAATTCTATTGTATTTGGCTTTGTTTTTTGTCTGAATAATTAATTCTCTTATGATAATAATTATTATTTTCTAATCAACTGAAGGTAATTGTACACTTCAAATCCAAAACTGTGTCAAGGGAATTGCCTAAAGGTCTAAACAGTCTGGGGATTGCCCTTTGCTTAAGACGACATAATTCAGGAATCACCTCAGCAGCTTTAAAAAGCAAGAATCTGAGGAATTCGTTCATTCACCTTGTGTTCCTCCAAATCAACAAGGAGTGGCGAGAGCTGGAGAGGAAATCATTGCTAAAGAAAACAGCTGTTGGAGACCTCAAACACTTTCAGTGGAATGCAGTTCTCAAGGAATGGAAGAAGGAAGCCTCTACCTTTTACAAAATCCTAAAGACTATAGCAATGCCCCCCACAATTTCCAGAAACCTAAGGAGAAAGCAGCTGTTAAAGCCCATAATTGGTTCTGCTGGTGTAATACTGCTCAAAGGACAAATCCAAGGTTATCTGCTGTGCAACGCCCTTTTGGCTTTCACTATTTCTTGGGCGGACACGGAAAAGGTGAAGTAGTGTTCACTTAAGTTTATATGTGTTGTTTTTGTAAGCTGGTGAATGGATACCTTAAGGTGAGGTAGGGGCTTGCTTTCTGGTCGAAACAAAGTTACACAGTACCTCAGTCCTGCAGGCCTCAATTTTGGTCTAAAATGGGGGGGGGGGGGGGGGGGAAGCCCCTTCCCCTAGATTTACCACTGATACCTCCTGAAAGTAATTAAAGACAGATTGCTTTTTTAAAGTTTTTGATTTATTGCTTTTTTGAGATGCTGCTTGATTATTGATTCATGAATTTAAAGTAAACTTGAATCGCATCAGTTGCTTCTGGAGACAATTTAACCTTTCAATCTGAAATATACATTGACTTGTTTATAATAATATACAACAGGGTTTCTCCAGACTACAGAAGCGTGGAATGACTGTTTGTAAAGCTGTAACAAATGGAAAGATTGCAGAAGTAGTGCTTGGCTACAACAAGAAAGTGAAGGCATGGAAAGCCAGTGTTGAAAGCAACAGAGAAGGAAATGGTACAGTCCCCACAAGGTCTGATCCCCAAGACGAGGTAGTTCATTCAGTGTTCATTGTCCAGAGTCATGAAATAGTTACACATACAGTGCAATGCCCTTTTTAAAAATAATAATTGTTTCTTAGGAGAAAACAGTAATGCATGTTTTTATCATCATCATCATCATCATCATCATCATCATCATTAGACTGATGGTTTTCGGACTTTGCGACCTCAACTTTAAATAGTTTCTATAAAGCCATTTCTTTTTCTTTTTGAAGTTAAAAGGCATAGATAGTAACTTTAAGTTAAGAACTATACTGCATAACAAAATAAAAGAAAATGATTGAAATGTGTGCTCTTGATGGCAGTTTTAAAGTCGATGACGTCATCAAGTCAACAAAAGTTGTGGTAAGGGCTAAAATTAAGTGGTAAACTCTGATTTTGATCAATTCTGCGGGTTATCTAGATACCATTTAATTATTTCGGAGCTCATGAGTTACCACCAACCTTTTGAAATCATGTTTTTCCCGAGTGTTTGAAACCACCACAAAATGTGTTACACTAAACCGTACATGCGACGAAAAAAAAATTTGGAACAATTTTAAAAGCGTATTTCCGAAGTCAAATCAAAATACGAAAGGCTGTTTTCAATGCCTTATCCTGAAATTTACGTTAATGATGGAGATAAGCAATATTTAACTGTCTATAAAGTCAGAACTGATAATATATCTGTTTTGTATTTTTTTTTCAAAGTTTCATTTTAGGTACCCCTGTTAGCTTCCGGGGTTACATAGTCCACTTAATTTACGGTAACAAAGAAGTATAGAAGTATTTGAAGTACGTTTTGACGAGAGTTCGTCTATTTGAAATGGCTATAACGTTTATCTAAGACAATGACATGACTTGAGTTTGGAGTTGTTTTCTCAAAACCACGAGACGTGAGATCAAGCTTTTTTATCGGTGAGGTCGCATTTTCCACGGAATTTGAGTCCGATATTAAAGACCATTATGGGCAAAAAATTGCAACATTTCCAATTTTTGAGGACGAGTTTGGTTGCAGAGAAGTTAATTACATATGAGGGATGTCACGTGTAAGGTCACTTTGGAAGTGACAAGTATTGGTACCAGAGGACACCTGTAGCCGGCAACCGAAATTTACAACATTTAACTTATTCATTGCATTTACAGTTGAATAAAATTTTGACGGTTCTAGAGGTCATTGTACCGACTTATTGAGAGATGGGCTGGCTTTCTCCTCCCTGGATTCATAAACTAAAACAAAGCCGGCTTTATTCTCTCCTTTTCTGTCTCCCCACCCTACCGCTTCCCTAGGAACAAGCACCGTTACATCACCTAGGAGAGAGTCGGTACAGCTGGCCAGCACAGCACTCGTACCCTTGATTCCTTTTATGCAGAATTCTGCGTAAGATTTTTCAACGTATTAATTTGCAATGAGGGATAGTCAAATGGCGTGAACGTGAATGAAATTCGCCAAGAAATTCCGACGCGATTTGTTGTAATTTGAGTCAAGCTCGCTTCACCTGATTTCCCAACTTGCATTGCGCGGATGCTTTCACATGTGGTCGACCATGTTTGGAATCGTGCTCGCTGCATAAAGGTAAGTTCGTTGCTTGACATTTGATTTTCTTGCCATTCCTACACAGTTAACTGTTACATGCTAGCGTGAAACGCTTAAATTGTGTCTGCATCATTCGTTCGCTGAACTTTCTTTGCCCATGTCAGCTATTATCGTATGCCAATGTTGTCCTCACCTCACCGTGTTTCCATTTTATAAATTATTAACTTAGTTACGATTAACTCTGCATATTCTTATATATATTCTATAGTTCAGACGTTCCTTGGCTTCCGATTAGTTATCAGTGAGCTATGAACCTGAACAGCAGATACAAAGGACCGAATATTTTGTTTGAACTCAAACAAGCTCGTGCGAATTTTCGTCAGGCTTGCAAAGAACAACATCAAGTAAACAAATCACAGGTGAGAGAAATGATGTGTGGTCTTTTGTGCGTGTAAAAGTGTTCGTGGTATGTAACAGCATTTCCAAATACATGAGTGAGCTCCTGTATCATAAAAGTCATTGACATGCAGATTTCAAACATACAAAGCAGCGTCTGTCACGTAGTCACGGTATTTTGTCGGGAAGGAGTCTGAAATCTAGTTGATGATATCTCCCCAAGCTTCAAAGGGATGACAATGAAAATGCAAAAGTACCGTCTTTTGCATTTTCGGATAGGCATCTTACAATAAAGCATGGCCTAATTTGGCATCAAATATGACATTACTTTGATGTCATCAAATATTTGAAGTTTCAGCCTATTTTGTTACCTTTAGGACTGAATGTAAGCCATTCGTTACTGAAGTTTGAATAAAACAGTTACTGTGCATTATCAAGGATAAGCCTCATTTAGCATTCAAGGAAATTTAAACCTTCAAAAACATTGTAGACAACAAACTAATTTCTGAGGTTGACATTCACACCTCAAATGTTTGATGTCAAGAAAGTGCCAGATTTTACACCAAATTAAGTCAGGTTTTATCAGAATGTGCACATGCTTACGTGTAGATGCAGCTGGTGTCAAGTTGCAAAATTAAGGTTCATTTTTGTTTTTTTAGAAATATGAACTTGACAGAGAGCAGATTCAGATATGATGTTGTTTAGATTGGCATTAAATTTGCAAACTGTTCTGTCTTGTTCCTTTGTTACTTTTCCCAGACATTTTTTAAATGATCGTCAATGTCTGAGCCACTTCATCAAAACGATAAGGTTCACGAGAATGATGTATTATTCAGTAAGTGACATTTCAAATGTAATAGAATCTAAGGTAATGTACTGCATAGTATATTTTGGAAAAAAAAAAAGGCTGGCTAGAGTTTTGTAAAAAACTTAGCCCAATCACACATTGCCGAGATAGTTTTCTTTACAAAATTTCAGTGACTCTATTTAAGTGCTCTGTGAACAAAGCAAAAGGAGAGCAATTTAAAAATTACAAGCTGCTAGGGAAGCTAATTAAAGGTCGTTGCAAAGGAAACGAGAAAGGCTGGACTTGAGCCCGCGCCTTTTTTCATAATTATGGCGGAACGTGCTAACAAGATCGAACCCTTAATGAAATATTCTGTACGTGCTTAGTACAACAGGTTGGGTACAATAGGTGTTTCCATTTAGCAATTACCTTTAAATTGAAAGTCTTAACACCAGTTAGTCAGCAAATTTGTTTAAGGTAAAATGAATTTAAGGTGAAAACATGCATGAACTGGTACAGATTTGGTTAGAAACACGGTGGAATTACACCAAAAACTGTCAAAGACGGGAAGACAGGTTATTTCCAGGCAATTTTGTGGCAAGAGTTTAACTGAACACAATCTATTGTTTTATCGAAAAACCATTTAGGCCATATCTGACCGGGGCATGTTTCTGAGGAAATAGATCAAAGCAATGCTGGACTTTTGTTCTGCACCAAATTCGCACTAGGAGAAACAACGTTTGATCAACGCAAATGAAATTAACCATACGAAAAACCATTACATGAAGCAATATCAACTAATAAAGTTTAGACTGCAAAACAGTCATTCTGCCCCTAAAAGCCCATAAAATCTATTCCAGTGCTGGTTTTGCTCCTTGTTTCGTAATGTGCTCAGACAGGAACAAATCAATGAACATTGTAGTGCCCTGCATGATTGATCTTGAGTAAATGCGTCACCTTCAAGACAATGGGGTCAATTGACCAGTCTAGTATATTGCTGTAATGTAAAATAAAAAGAAAAAAGAAAATCGGTATCAAACGACTCAACAAACAAACCCGTTCTGTTGTATCGCATTTTCTCCCCGATGTTTGTGGTTAAAATGGTAAAATGAGAACTCAGTAGAATCTGCCACAAACGCATTCACTTTCAAGAAAGTAAACAACCCTTATTGAATACTATTATAACATTACTTTTTTTTTTCGTAGGCTGAGAGGCAGATATGGGCTCTTAAAGGACTTTATAAGTCTGTCACGAAAACTGACCCTCCTGAAACAGAAAACGAGAGTGAATTGTCTGAAATGGAGAAAACGGAAGAAGAGACTGTTCAGGAAGCCAGAACTTTTATGAAAAAGGCGAAAAAAGCAAGTCGTCAAAAACACAAGGAAAGTGCTCCCAGTAGGTCAAAGAAAAGAAAACTAACTCTGGCTGAAAGCTATTTGTTATTAATACCAACAAAAATAAGAAAAGTTGTTCCCCAAAACAAGAACAATTTGTCAGATAGCAGTCAATCGGAATCTGAAAGTAAAGAAGGCAGCGAAGACGACGAAGAGAAGGAGAACACCCAAAAGAGGAACAAATTTACTTGCCCCCTCCGCTGTGGTTCTAGAGTATGTCAGCTACCGCGCCATTTAAGAAATGTCCATGGTTGGGATGCCGAACGAGCCAAGAATGCTGTT
>NW_028145444.1:5792500-5922500 GCF_977016875.1 Pavona decussata | reverse complement strand
GAAGACCCTCCACCCAACCCCCCCCCCCCCCACCCCCTGGATAGTTGTTTTCATTTAACTTTGTGCAACAAACACTTGCAGGTTATCAAGAGAAATGAAGCAGGTTGTCAATCAGTGGTGACGTCAACTGAATCTGTAACCAATGGTATGTTATGTTCCATGAAATTTTTATATAGTGTTTGTGTTGTGACTTATCATATCCAACCACTTCAAACAGATTTGGCAGTAATGATGAACATAACTATTTTAGATGCTCTGTAATAATAAACCCTCAGATGCACAGTGGGTTACAGTGATTATAAAAAAGTTCTTGTAACTTGAACGAGAAAAAGTGGAAATTAAGGGTATTTTTTTTCTTTTAGGCAACATTCAAGAAAAGTTCTTCCACATAATCCTTGTGGACAGGGTTTCCACCATTCAATAGAAACCTCAATTCTTTCCGGTTATGACAATGGAATTTGCAAGATTCCATTTCAAACAAGGCTCCAAGACTGGAGATGGTTTCATTCAGAAGGCAGTGGTTGCAGATATCAATCAGGGAGAATACATGTGTACCTCTCAATGTTACATTGAAATGAAAGGGAAGAGGTACACAGTATTGTGGAAACTACAACCTAAGGATAGCGCAGTTCAATTAACATTAACCCCACAATCAGCCGCTAATGATCACATTTCTGATGTTCATGATGAAAGCAATAAAGAAGACGAGTCTGATGAAACTGAGGTAGCACATGATTCATCTATTTCAAACAGGCATTGCTTGCCCTTTAAGGTCCTTGGAACATGTCATTCACCAGACAGGCAGAAAGCACTCGAGGAGTCATATGAACACCTATATGAACATAACAGGCCTTTATTTGTCAATCTCAAGAAAGAACCGGACAATCTGTATGACCAAAATGCCATTGCGGTATACATCATGACAACATCAGATTACAAGAAAGTAGGATACATAGCACGTGAATTAAGTAAGTTTGTGCATCCACTGTTGAGTGACCCATCTCTTGAGGTATCTGTGAACAAAATTCGCTTTTCCACTACTTTTCTCCTTATTGGTTTTAATTGGACCATTGACATCACTAAGAAAAGGGTGTGGAAAAAGACAGTGGTCAAAGCTAGTTCCAAAGTTAAGTAGAATTTTAATAAATGACAATGTGAGTTGCTTTTGCAAGACAACTTTTTCACCTCTCTTTAGTTGTAAGATTACACCACTCTATTTCAATATGAAAGAAATGATTGGTCAGGAGTTTAATACAGTTAATTCTAGCACATATGTTATATATTTATATATTACAAGTAAAGACACATTTTGTCAGGGTTAATCAACATATGTTTACAACTAAAATTACAACACTCATGTTGCCAAGAGTGTGTAACTGTTTCTGCATTTGTGAGAAGGAGTCAATCATGATTTTTTCCCTTAAAAAAACAAATTCCTGAAGTTTAGGTTCTGAGCTGGTGCAAATGTTTCTGAAGTGTATTGATCCAGAAAAATAGAGAAACAAAGTTTATCAAGTTTCACTCTTCAAAGAAGTAATATAAAAAGTTATTATAGTTCATTCCCCTGCATTACAGTTGGAGGCAATTCCACAGCGGCTCGGTGATATTGTGCTCGTGCAGTCAACTGACCTCTTTGTGGCATGGATGCTCGGTCTGAAACAAATACACCTGGGTCACCTCGACAACATATGATAATTCTATCAAGTCTTTCAGTGCTTAGCCTTTTCAAGTCCTTGCATCTAAATTGAAACAGGGTGGGAAAATAATGTAACCTTAGCTGGTGAAAAATTCCAGGACTTCGGCAAGTTCAATGAGCTCTATTTAAATTTTAAACTTTCCTGTAGTGGCAAAGAAAAAAGAGGCTAAACATACACATTAATAGCGATATGTTCTTCCCATAAATTCTTTATCAAATAATCTCCACCTCTCCCCCTTCAGGAAAAACCCCCCAATAGCACTTAAGTTATGGCTTGAGAGTTAAGGTATTCCTGGAGGCTAAAGTGACCTTTTTGTATTGCCCTTTTTTTTTTTCAGCTGAAAGATAATCTTAAAACACAAACGTATGCCAAGTCTTAGGTCGGAAAAACCAAACCCATCTGAGATATTGGCATGCAAAGTTTCGTTTCTATGGTTTTCGCGGTAAAAAAATGAAAACCTGTCCTGCTGTGGATCTCCCAAAGGATCGTCTTGTTGACAGCTCAACGCAATAAAACCTTGTAATCTGAAATGCAACACCCCCTTTGATCGTGATGATAGCCGAAAATGCAACCGCGCTTTCAGAGAAAATGGGTAAGTAAATCTCTTGGTGTACTGAATTTTGATCGTTTTCTGTACTTGTTAACAAGCTAACAACAACGTTTTTGTCGTCCAGATTGCAGGGAACTCCTCCACGTCAGAAGCGGCTCCTTCACAGCTTTCGTGGGAGAGAGGACAAGAACACAGAGCAGGCAAGGAAGCGTTTTTTTCGCCGAGTTTTCGGCATTTTGTGGGTAAGTAACTAGGTGACTTTTGCCTTTTGATCTCGACAATGATTTTGATGCCGTGCTTACCTTTTTACTGCCATTTTCCCCCTTTGTTTCTTGGGTATGGGAAGATGATGCATGATGTGAATCCCATGTGAATATTATAAACACTGAGAAACGTAACTGCAAGCAAGAGGAACAAAATGTATAGATCCTTGGACGATGATTGTGCTTGCATTTCTTTGTGTTTGTAGACTGCTGTGCTTGTGCAAGCGTGATCGCATGTAAAGACTACGAAACACAAACACGAGCATAAAGATCCCAAATATATATCTTGACTTGCACGCACTTTTGTTTCTTAGAGGTTTGATATCAACTGTTATGTCGACTTGTGCTATTCTAGTTTGTTGACCAGGTATGAAATGGGTATTTACTTCAAAAATGTTTCATTTTTGTCTAATTTTCTATGTAAACTTATTGGTGGGTGCCTCATTTGGCCAAGTTCACAAAACCTGTTTGTTAAATTTTTTTTTCTCCTTAACAGTTTGGCAACAAAATTGGAAAAGGCCGTTTTAGAGGGAAAGCTCTGCCAACACACGTATATCCGGATTGCCTAAAAGAGGCAATCCAGACGATCATTAATGAAGCACTCCAGGATTACCCAAATCCCGAGACATCAGCAGTGAGTTGTCTATTCTCTTGTAAAGTTCATCCATCAATTTTTATAAAATTAGTGTTTCCCTTTCAGCAAATTGCAAACCTTATTCAAATCTTTACTTTTATCTTGCCTTTCAGTGTACAGGGTAACTTTGAGTGACCTCACGGAGGCAAGATGGCCTGAAGATCCATAGGTCCAGCCCATGAACAGAAATGAGAAAAATAAAAGAAAAAGAAACAAACTAAAATATTTGATGATGACCCGCATTTATTATCATTTGTTTCTGTTGAATTGTTTCAGATTGCTTGTAAATTCTTTTAGTTTGTAATAAAATGATCTGGAACCAAATGAGTCTGTATAAAATCTTTGACAATTCCATTCACCCATATAGACAGCATCAATTCCTCAGGAGTGAACTAAACCTCAGGTGTTTCAGGACCATAGGGGGTTGCAATGGATGCATTTCAACCCCCATGAGCCATAAAAGTTCACATAACTGAGGAGTGAGCATAGAATAACTTGCAGAATGTAGGAAATCAATGCTAAAAGAGCTTGAATTCTCCAAGTTTCCCACAGGACCATACCCCCAGCCACTCTAGATAATAGAGACCTTAAGATCGAGGTTTTTCCGTATTTCCCGCAACCCCGAACGTCAAGAAGTCATGTGACCAGTGCCTTGCCGTCAGGTTTGCGGTTTGAAGTTCACGTTTGTACGTCAAGACTACACTCTAGAGGTAAGTGATTTACCGCAAGCTTTTTTGCACCCTTAAACATCACAATCCCACGTTTGAGAGGAAATACTACTTTTTAGAACTATTTTGCTTATTAATTATCGAGTTCTTTTTCATAGAAACGTAATTTTGAAGACGATTTCTCAGCTAAAATAGAAGTGAACGAACGAATTAATTGAAAACAAACATGGCAGCCGGCTATTTGTTGCTGGAACTGTTTTGCCAGTCGGATTACTTTGTGGTTAAACTACGATAAACAAAGTAAAATAAAAGCAGATTTCTGATGATATGTGCATGCATACTAGAAGTAAGAAATCGAGATCTTCATCACTTGAAGACGAGCCTTCAGAACTGCTATCATCCAATTGCATAACGTCCAGCAGATCTTTGTAGTCTTGTCTGATTTAAAGAGGGTCAGTGATGAATCAATAAATCCAAGAAACACATCAAAATTCACGTCTCACCTTCGAGCAGCAGCCATCTTGTTTTTGTAATAAATTCTCATAATTCACCAGTGCTATCACCCGTGAATCTTACGTCCCAAATATGGGCAGACGCCTAACATGAAACCGCTAACCGCAAACCGCAGTTTGGCGTTTGCAGTAAGATGGCCAAACCTCGATCTTAGGGTCTTTAATCACACCCACCGATGCAAAATCTTGCCTAGGTACCTATGTTCTCTTTTGATACTCCAAAAGCCCACCCCCGCCCCACCCCCAAAAATGAAGATAACAAGTTTGAGGACTAACATGACAAGTTACATATTTTTTTTCTAAATTTCTAACTTTTCGCAGTGTCAACTAGGCACATACTTGAACATCCATTTTCTGGCATACGCTTTGAAAAATTAATTGTTTCGTAAAACTAAAACTGTCATCCTACCATTACAAATATAATCATCCTCACCAAAAGGAAGTAAATACAAGTAACTGACATTGAATAATAAAAGCAGGCCATGATTGGACTTCATTTTTAATTTGAAAGGTTGGTTAATGGAAATCTGGCAGCGTGCTGCCTCCTTTAAAGTGCTGACACTGTAAAGTATATAGGCATAAAAGTAAATTGTTTGATTAAATCATGCTCCTAGAGGAAAAAGAAGAAGTTAATGAATTGAGCATTTCCACTGCCTTTAGTTATATATAATTTATTGTTTTTACTTTAAAAATACATTCATGTATACGCAATGTCTGCGTAATTGGCCACTCCCCATTGGGGCTTTTCAGGACAAATGCGAACAAACAATGATAAATAATTATTCAAATAAATAAAATGTAAAACTGTTGAAGAAGGTGACTATCATGTTATGACATTAGAAAGTTTATCATTATGTGCATTACTCCTTCTCAGACAATCTTCCACAGTTAAAGACGTCATCATTTTAGTCAGTTCAGCCATGTTTTCAAGGTTGGTAAACTATGCTTATGAAGTTAATGTTCTACATTAGATGATTTCATTCATGTTGACAATAAGGCCCTTTCAAGGGAAAAATTTGAAGCATTATTTTCAATTACAAAATGCTGATTTAGCTATATGATCAAATGTGAAGAGTATAATGCACCTGGGTATTTAATTTTATATGTATATGGTAATAACTAAATATAACACAAAAAACCTCTTTGATGTGCACAGCATCTTTGTGATAAATTCTTTTAGAGGTCCATTGTTAATGCATTAAACTACTCAAAAGCTGTTCTGTACCCAAGATCAGACACATGCTTCACCTGGCGGTTACCTGTCTGCGAGCATTTTCAGTGCCATGAACAAATTCAAGGATAGTCCCTTTCATATCTTCAAAGCCAAAACATGACCATGCCCACATTGGTCCCCATCCTCTTAAAAAATCAGCAAGGTGGGCACTGGCATTATGCACATTTAGTTCTCAGCTCCCATCTCCTGCATCAACGAAAGCCAAAATCAGGTTTATTGTTATTATTATATGCATTGCACTAGTCATGTTTACAAGAAATAGAAGGCATAGCACCTGATGCTTTTAAGGACACCCAAGATCTGGACAAGTAATAATTCATCATTAATAACTACCAGGTCCTTGGTAGGGACTCAGTGTTTCTTCATATGCCATCTATTGACTTAGACTAATTATAGATACATCAACAAATACCATACAATTTCTGAAAATCTCTGTAGAATATCCCAAGGAAATGTTTTGCCCCGTTAAGTTGAATCTCAGGGATTGAATCTCCAAGCATAATATAGATTGCCTATACAAAGCAGGAATAGTGGTGCAAGTACTTATCTGGATCGTAACATATCGGATAGGTTCTCGGCCGTTTCTGTTCATACCAGGCCGGATTATTTTTTATGTCATCATGATAAGCTTTTTGGTATAGTGTAGACATAGCATCATTCTCAGCTCTTAAAACGTTTTTTGTGCCGAACGGAACTTCTACTAGGTCTGCCACATACCCATAACTTTTATATTACTAGTCTGTAAGTTAGATAAATTTCACCAATTTTGCAGACTTTTGCAATCGAGAAGAAACAATGGAATCCTTCAATTCTTTGTCTCTTGTTTGTGAAGGAAAACCGTTTTAGCAAGTGCAATACTTGCTGTTATCTTAAAGAGGAAATCAGGGGAACAACAAATCCTACAAAGAAAGCAGCATTAGAAGAACGACGAAAGGGCCATATTGTGTGGGTCAGGCAAGTATCGTCCAGCCAGTTTCCCTAGCAGAAATAGCTTTTCTTTTTAATCTTGTTTTTAGAGCAAAGTCAATATAGATTTTGCAAATATCTTCCTAAAAGGTAGAGCATAATAACAGCAGGAACCCAGAAACCACATTCTTTCATTGAAGCGTTTATTGAATTATCTTACGTGTCTCATATGAAATTGTGTTAAACATCTGTGTTTCTTGGTCCAACACTGCTGAACTAAATAATGCGAAAGTTGCAAAAAACAAAAAAAACAAAAACAAAACAAAGGACTGAAATAGCGTCTAAAATACTTGCAGGGAGGAAAGAAGAGCCTATTCTAGCCGCGCTTCACACGCCCAACATCATCCTCACGAATTGTTCTCTGTCGCTATCGACGGGATGGACACCACTAAGACTGAACTGCCCTTCTCAAGAGCTCGATATGGAACAACACAGAAAGCGTGGCATCTTAGGGTTCACCTGGTTGGGGTGCTGATTCACGAAAGACATCCCATATGATTTTTAGATTACCACCAGTATCCGCACGACATTAAACCTTCTTATCAATACCTTTTTGCAGGTAAGGGATAGTATATTATTAATTTTCGATAAGCTTCTTTCCTTTTTTTTTACTTTTAAAAATTTTATTCCTTTTTTTAAGACTTTTAAATCATTATTTGCAAATACGGGAGCCAAGTACAAAACAAAGGAAGTCAGGCTTAAACTTGCCCGGATGAGATCCAATTGTTTTAAATTTACAAGAGGAATTTAGAATCTGTTGGTGGATTGTCTGTCATTGTTGTAGCACAAAAAATTGATGTTGTTTGTTTGTGCGTTTTTCTGGTTAAGACTCTTTGGTTACATCAAGATCTACTGCCCAGTTCAGTTGCCATCCAGTTGAACAACACGGCAAGAGAAACCAAGAATCAATATGTTTTTTGCTTCCTGGGGTACCTCGTCGAGACAGAAGTCTTTGACAAGGTGAGAAATGCATCATTCTCATATAACTTTGGCGCCAGTTTTTTAACCATTTTTATTATATAAAAGTTAGTGGTATACCGAGTGGTAGAAAATCGATAAAAACGCTATCCCGCAAGTGGTGATATCGCTGATAGGACACATGTGAGATATAATTCTCGACCTTATTTTTTTCAAATAAACAATAAAAGCGTCTTTTGTTGTAAAAAAAAGAACATTACATGGTTGCTTGGAGATACAAAATTTCTTGTTCGCTGCGCTCATTAGTGAAATATTTTTCAACACTCGAAGAGACATTTCGTATCTCCCCGCGGCAATGTAATATTCTCTATCTCTTTCTCGTGCCTATCATGCACGCAGAAATTACGAGACTAGTGCATTTGTAGAAGCAAATTTCTTTGTTTCCATATAGTGGGGGTAAAAACTAACAACTTGCAAAATCATAAAAGGAATGCTCATATTTAATAGGCACACGTGCTGCTTACTACGGCCCTGACAATAGGCAAACTGATTAAACAAGTCAAAAAATTGCTCAGTTGTTCTGAACGATATTGCAAGAGTTTCTTCAATTCAGCTTTCAGTAACTCATTTTGTGCAAAATTTGTCAGTTAGGATACTATCAAATTTCAATTGTTTTGTGATTAAAGCTTGCTAACAATTTTGAAATGTTTTTCAGATTGAAATTTCCTTTTTGCCAGTTGGACACACTCATATCGATGTAGATCAAATGTTCTCACGCATTTCTGTGGCAACAGAGAAGTCAGGCTGCCTTACGCCTCAGCGAAGCTACACTCAGAATCAGGGGGAAACCACTCAGGAAGGAGCGAAACCACAGTATGCCACAATTTCACATTTGTATGCTGTTCATGAATGGCTTCTTCCCACATGAAGCAAATACATGGCCTCAACAGCTTCCACAACTTTGTGATTGAACAAAACAAAAACGGAAAGGCTGTGCTGAATTTTAAAGCGTGGTGTACCATTCAGTGGAGCCAGTTGTTTTACTTGATGGTAACCTTCCAGAGGGTGTGCCGAACATAGTAAAGCCAAATTATGTAGTGGACTTCAATAGACTCCGAAGTATGGTAGAGAAGTGCGTGAGGAATGGCATCTACAATTCTGTGGAACAAAGAGAGTGGCTGCCCTTCCTTGAAGAAGAAGAAAGAACTGCCAGTGGCTATGACAAAGCCGTGGAAATGATGTATGAAAGGAATGATGGTGAGTTAAAAGCACACTTGTGCAAATAGAAATTGCCAAATTGCTGTCATATTTACCTTAATTCATTCTTTCACCTACATGAAAATTGATGTTACGGGCAAGAAAAGGCTGAACGATAAAACATCATTATCCAACTTGGAGGAACACGTTTCGCTGTTCCTTGCCTAACTTTGCATTAGCTTGGTCTAAACGTGAGATTTTTATCCATCACTTGCGTTAAAATCAATTTCTTTATCATCGGCGGGAAAAGACAACCAACTGCAGGATAAATATGCCACGTAATTCACCATTTCGGCGGAAAATGCAGATACCTTAGGAGGCTCGCTTCCATCGGTGTTTTGTTAAACACTGCAACCCATTAGCCATCGAACTTTTTGTGTGACAAATATGATAGGCGAAAATAATTGTTTTGAGCGTTGTGCACAGGATTTACAAACGTTTGAAATAAATCAAGCGCAAGGATGTTGTGAGTAAACAAGACATATATTACAAAATACAAATACAAATAGCATGTTCACATTTTTTTCTCAGATAAAGCTAAGTATTATAAAAAGGATTTCACCTACATACCGTGCGACGACGCAGAGTGGATAGTTGATGATTTGCGTGCGAGGGAAAGGCCAGGCAACAGGAACAACATACTTTTAAGCGAGGTTCTGAGAAGAAGTGAGGCTTTTGAAAGAGGGGATGGCTTGTTACCGGTAAGAATAACTGATCTCTTTTAGTTTTGTATACTTTGTTAGGCAAACCGTTTGAGCCACAGTAAACAATGCAATAAACAGTAACCTTCGATTAGGCGGGATTTTTTTTAACCGCAGGCAAAGATAAATTTAACAGCTGTGTTATTTTTTCATCGTGGCACTCACTGATGAGGAAATTGAAGCAAAAATCTAGAAATCTATTTTCTTTCGTTGTTCACTAGATAGTTTCCTTTTTATTGAATATTTCTGTTGGACGGATTAACATATTTTGGTCTGTTTTAGGATCTCTCACATATGCTGTTCAGACTTTGCCTCAGGTGTACACGAGATCATACAGAAGGCCAGGCCAGGTGCAGAGGCAGATTCTGCAAAACGAAAGCAGAGAGAGTGTGGAGGCGGGGATGCTGGTAGCGTTGGAATTGGAGATGTACAATGAGAGACCCCTGATTGCACGAGTAGACACTGTCTCAGGAGAGAAGTTAAGCATCACCTGGCTGTATGGTTATTGGACTACCCCATGGACCATCTGCAAACGATGAGTGGGCCACGCAAACCTTGAGTGGAAGGAAAAAGTCGATAAATTGGCCGTTGTACTGTTCGATTTCCAGTTGACGCCAACTGGAAAACTTCGCAGTCCAACGGTACAGGAACTCAAATGAGTTTATGGACTAGAGGAAACAAGAAATAGTGCAGTAAATGAGTAGATATGCATACTAACCAATAACTAAATCCAACAATTTTTTTTAACTTACAAGATAGGCGTTTTACACGGCTGTGGGATCAAATACTCTAAAAAACAACCGAGTTTTATGAACAAACAGGAGCCATAATGGTTTGCATGTGTGTTATACAATCACAGTACATTTCTTTGCCTTGTGTGACCAAATTAAAGGTTGTACGGATTACGTGCGGCGGTGAAAGCCTTAACTAGAACGTC
This sequence comes from Pavona decussata, assembly GCF_977016875.1. NCBI lineage: Eukaryota > Metazoa > Cnidaria > Anthozoa > Scleractinia > Agariciidae > Pavona > Pavona decussata. The sequence goes on along the minus strand of NW_028145444.1, from coordinate 5,912,163 downwards.
GTTCCTATCAAGCAGATACGGCGACGACAGCAATGACAACGCTACAGTAAACAATAGGATTTCATGCACGTGTTTTAAATTTTTGTGCCGTCCTTGGCACTACGAAACTTGTTTGAGACTGTAAATTTTCCATTCTGTCTTGATCGCCTATTAATCGCCTCTTAATCATTACCGCTTGTTTTGTTACTGGACAGGTCGGCCATATTTTCTGACAAGTTGAACGAATTACAAAAATTGCAGTTGTACTAGTAACGCCAATAATGAACATATATTTTAAAGTGACGTTTCATTGTTGTTGCTGTTGTGGTTGTTTAACTGAACATCCTTGTTCCATCATAGTTCTGACACATCAGTCTACTTGTTGTCGTCTACTTCTTTCTTCTGCATCCTTGGTGCTCCAACTGAGTACTACTGGAAGAAAAAAATGCTAAAAGAGATTTTAGTTCAAAAGGGGCGTTTGCTACAGCGCTGAGTTCCGTTTGGTTGAGCCTACTAGACTACACGTGTCTTCCTTCAGCGGTCGTTCTGTGAAGCACTCATGCACAGTAAGAAGCGAATCAAGGGTTTTGACAACAGCTCTCGTTTTACGATTTCAGTGATCTCACGCTCTGACATTACATAGATTTTCGAGAGTTGCACAAATCACGGCTTCGTAAGACAGGGCTTCATTTTTTCGTATTAATGCTTACTAAACTTCTACGTAGTTAACCAGTCAATGCGTGTTCGAAGTACCTCGGGGCAATAGATTTATGCAATCGCATTTTAAAAAACTCGCTGGCAAAGGCTTCGGATCAACTGTCACCATGTCGTTAATTTAAGCTTGCAAACATGACTTCTTAAGCTATTAATTTAGCGTTTTGAGATATTTTTCAATTTCAGGAGTAAAAGAGTTTTTTTCTAGTATCGAGCAAAGCGTTCTGTCAGGTTATAGGCAACCTGACTTGTAATACCCTATTATGTTTGCGAAGTAGTAATTTGTTTGTAGAGCTGAAGTATTTTCTAAAGTAATGATTTGTTTGTAGAGCTGAAGGATTTCATAAATTTATGACTTGTTCGTAAAGCTGAAGGATTTCATAAATTTATGACTTGTTTGTGGGGCTGAAGGATTTCATAAATTTATGACTTGTTCGTAGAGCTGAAGGATTTCATAAATTTATGACTTGTTTGTAGAGCTGAAGGATTTCATAAATTTATGACTTGTTTGTAGAGTTGAAGGATTTCATAAATTTATGACTTGTTTGTAGAGCTGAAGGATTTCATAAATTTATGACTTGTTTGTAGAGTTGAAGGATTTCATAAATTTATGACTTTTTTGTAGAGCTGAAGGATTTCATAAATTTATGACATGTTTGAAGGGCTGAATGATTTCATAAATTTATGACTTGTTTGAAGAGCTGAAGGATTTCATAAATTTATGACTTGTTTGTAGAGCTGAAGGATTTCATAAATTTATGACTTGTTTGTAGAGTTGAAGGATTTCATAAATTTATGACTTTTTTGTAGAGCTGAAGGATTTCATAAATTTATGACATGTTTGAAGGGCTGAATGATTTCATAAATTTATGACTTGTTTGAAGAGCTGAAGGATTTCATAAATTTATGACTTGTTTGTAGAGCTGAAGGATTTCATAAATTTATGACTTGTTTGTAGAGCTGAAGGATATTTCCAACCATTTATTGCTTGCCGGAAAGAAAAGTTTGACGCTTAATACATTTTTGCTAATTTTTTTATATGGTTAAATATTTTGGGGGAGTTTTGCCTGGGAATTACTCTGTTGTATCTTTTATATCCCACTGAATATAAAAAAAAGTTGGAAATGAACAATTATTATACTCTAATCAAGTTAAGCTAGAATAATAAGATTCCTATATTTGTTATGGGACTTTTTCAGTATTCACTACGACCTCTGTTCCAATTAATACATGATAAAGTACATTTCAAGTGTTAACTATATGCTTATTTGTGTTCTCATGGAATACAAACCCAAAATGTACAATTTCTATATATCCTAATTTTTTCCTTTTTTGGTGTAAAATCAAGGGAGCTCATTTTGGACAATTGTGGTTCACAACACCCCCAAAAAGCACATTTTGGAACAAATAATAAAAAAAGGAAGAATGCATTTTCACAGTTATACTTTTTATAGCTGTTTCACAAAAAAATCTAGGAATACCATCGATAGTCTGAACGATAACGCAACCCAAGAATAAACAACATTTTAAGAGTTTAACGCCACGAGTCATTTTTCGGGTCGTAAAGAGTTGCTTTTGACTAGAATAAAACCTTAAAATGATTGTGTTCTAGGGTAGAAAACACTTAAGAGGTAAGAACAAATCAAAACGGAATGAGGATCGTTAGGGATGGCAAAGATTAACAAGGACTGCAAATGACGAACTTGAATAAACTAGGCTAGTGTAGGCTAGAAAAATTTACGTGATGTTTCCATCAAGTTAATTATCAAAGCATCATTATTGATCAGCAATAATATGCATATTTCTTTAAAGTGAAATGCAGTGGTTAATCTTTCTTTCTTACAACGTTACCTCCAGCTTTATTTCTATATTAATTTCCGGTGCAAACTTTTTTTTCTGTAAATATGATTGCCCTGCCAGGTGCCAAAAAGCGGAAGATGGTGCTAGGAAAAACTGCTGGAGCAAAACAAGACAAGACACGGACACAAAAGACAGCAAAAAGGAAGAAGGAAGTACCTTCCAAGGTCAAGTGTTATCATTTGTGTGGTTCTTACGGCACTAAGTTAAAACTCGCTCTTAGTCGATCATAACATACAGAAAGGCAACCATTTCAATTTGCCAGTGTAAAAATATAAATAGTATCAGGCAAATTAAAATGGCCTTTGGGTGCGTGCATCTCAAAACAGTGGCTTTCTTTATGCCATCATGTATTTAACCGGTGTATGATATTCTATGTCTAAAAAGAAGATGCCTGGCCTAGCTCTCATAATTATGTCAGCAGCAGCCCCTTTTAGGTTTTGCATTTGTCAGGACTCGCTTCATAAACTTAGAACTTACCAAAATATGCCTCCTTTTTGTGATCATATTTATTTTCCCTCATAATTTATTAAGGCCTCTAAGGATGTCCAGAAGTCTGCTCAAGAAGAGCGCATCAAGGCTTTTATGGCAGCAAGGTCTCTAAAAATGTTGCAGGACACTGGATCCGGGCTATTTCAGAGTAGTCAACCTCAAAGTATGCAACAGCAACAACATGATCCATTGTACTCAGTTCAGCTCCCATTCCAACAACTGCACCCATCCCTGCAGAGCACTCATGAAAAATTTACGCCACCTCCACCATCATTCAATTCCACACCACCAACTTTATTTTCATCCTTGCTCCAAGATGTGCGTTTGAGTACAAACCACTATGAAGCAGATAAATTTGACAGCTTTGAGCCCCTTAATTTATCAAGCACTCTAAAAGTTCCGGCAGTTGTACCTATGGAGAGTTTTCAAGAGTTGCAAGAGGAGCTCTGCTTGTAAAATTGCAGGTAAATACACGATAAGGTGCGCCATTTAAAGAGGAAAGTAAAGGTAAATTATAAATTTTAGATGCATAAAATGTTAATATTTTTAAATGTTCAACAAATCTTTTGTTAAATAAGATGCAGATGAAGTAACATTGATCTGGAAACAATTAATAAAAGAACTATTTTTAGAATATTGAAGGTTTCTATGCACTACATGTATCATTATCAAATAACAGGTTAAAATAAAATGTTTTCGGAGTTCTTAGCCAATTGTTTCATTTACTTTTTTGCCGTGCATTCATGTATCGCGAGAATTAATAAGCTATTTCCGAGTTGTTGTTGTACTAGTACCTGAACATCCAGTTTCAGAATCAGTCATGCTGCACAACCTTTCATGTGGAAATGACTTTTACTTTAAGTAAAATTGCCTAGCAGATCAAATTCATTTCTACATGAAAGCTTGTCCACCAGGACTCGTTTCGAAACAAAAGTAAAAGGCAAGTCGGAAATGCCTTAAAATTTATTATTAATCTGCCTGGATTTCTCAATTTATTATCTTTATCAACAGGCACGAGTTTAATGGTGTGCGTCCCTCTGGTACATCTCACAGTGCTGCCCCAGGAGTTGACCATGGCCAGGGACAACATAACAGTGCAGATTCGGAGTTGTACAATGGCTTCAGTAAGGTAAGCCAGTATATTTATATGAGTTTATCAAGATTTTTTTTTGCTGACCGAAAAATCTTCCAAATTAATACACTTGTATTTAAACAAACAAATGAAGGGAAAAAATGAATCAGGGTCACTTAACTTTAAAGAAGAATTTATGCAGTCCACTGACAACTGACACCTTTGTGACTGGAAAGCTTTTTTTTTTTTTTCATTTTAAGTAGTCACTGAAATCAAGTGGAGCGATCACTTTAGGCCAGACACACAATGATTCAAGCGACATTTGATTTTCGACTCATTTGAAGGGCAGATTATTCAAAGTAATATATGTCAAGGATTTTGTCCTGTTTCAACTGTTTTTATGTGCACAGTATTTTGAACTGGTCCTATTATAAATCCTTCTAGCAACTGGACCTACATCCTGACAGTACAGTCCATGATTTTACCTACCAGGGACCATTTGAAATTTTCTATCCAGTCTCGCAATTTAATTGCCCCACTAAAGATGGCTCGTTTACTTCTTTGTTTATAGCATGCCCTTGAAGAGATAGCAAAATGCTACTCAAAGCCCAGAGATGCCTTGAAGCCATTGCTAGGGAAACTGTTCACAGAGATGGAGCTTGCCTCCAGTTCAATTAAAGGGACGAACTGCAACCTACAAAAGGGGAAGGAGAGAGGTGCCCTGAACAAAGAAAGTGTTGCCATTACCTACTGTAAGTAACTCATTAATCTTAAACCATCGACATCGATAACTTATTAATTATCCAGAGATGTGATTCTTTATTAGTCGGCTATATACGGATAAAGAAACTCAGACAGCTGCTGATTAAATAACATAAGATCATTAGACATTTGAAAATGCATTTTTGCTGAAAAAATGTTTACTTGGTAATTCCAGGCATCATGAAAGAGTATTTCCAGGCTGACCAAGATGCAGTTAATCTCATGATAAGAGGACAGCAGAAGCAATTCCGGAAAAAGCTGCTCTTATAAACTCAATCAGAAAATTTATTATTTTGTTTTCAAGTCAAATATTTTTAAAATCATGTTTATGCTGATTTTACAAACAGGAGTAATCAAAAAATAATGTCATATTTTCATTTTTTTATTAGGTATCCATATCAAACTCAGTGTTAACAAAAGCTTATATCAAGTTCCAGCGATCACGCCCCCACCAATTTCTGACCCAGGAACACCTTAGATTTAAAACATTTTACAAGATTACTCAAAAACATTTTAACCGCGATCAGTTTTACCAACGAATTTAAAAAAATGAATATTAAAGCTATTGTATAAAATGGATTGAAATACCAAAATCTTAAGAATTAAGGGGTCAAAATCAAGTTTACGCAATATTTAAAGACGATCAAAAGTCATTTCACGCCAGTGTAAAAACAATGGGTCCGTACTCTTCTACGCATGCTCGGATCTCGATTTTAGCGACAAATTCGGATAGATCGAAAAATTTCCTTTATTTTGGTATATTATTCGGCTTGTGTTCGACTATTTTGGGTGGGTCAAATCGCCGTTGAAGTTGGAGGGCTTCTGCTGTTTCTATTATTTTTGTTCTGCAGATCCTAGAATGCTGTAGGAGGCGGATCGGATGATTAAAATAATGGATTTGCGGGCCATCCGCCACCTTTCTTCACATGCAGTATCAACAAGTAAGCTATTCATAAGAAATTAAATAAATTAACTGTCTCGTTTTTTTCGGACATGAAATAATGAATTAAATTTTCATTGCTAATCTCGCATATATCTTATCCCGGTCGTTTTTACTCAACTTTCAGCTATCTCCTCTACACAATTGCCAAAATTGAATGAAGAGGGCAATGGCGAGTCTGCCTTCGCTACAATCGTGGAGAAAATCTTTCAAGAGACGGGCATTCGTAGTGTTGTTGTGAACAACCAAATCATAAATGGCTTTCGAAAAAAGAGTGGGTCTCTGTGTGCAGAACTCAAAAGAGTCAAGAAGAAAAGTGGAGGTTTCGGTGTTGCAAAAGGATCATAAACAAATGACGTGACCAAACTTTAATATGGGGTGAAGATATTTTATCACGAACTTGACAAATACGTTATTGAAAAGGAAAGTCAGGATTTATGAGGGAAGAAACAAACACGAAGTTCCATCTGCTGGAAAAGATTGTTGTCTTCAGATTCACAGGCCCGCCACTCGTCGTAGCATTCACTGTAGCCAATCCAATTTCACTTCCCGACCTTGTCCACGTCTGTTACAACCACGGGATATAGTTTACAGTCGGTTGTTTTTACTCTTGTCTTTTTACAGTAAAGCTCTGATGAAAAGACTTCTTCCGCGTATCGTTTTCATGCTATGATCTCCCTCTTAACTCTCCCTGCCGCCATTGCCGCCATGTTATTTGTTTTCATCTAACCTCTTGCGCTTGCGTAATACCAAAAAATTTTGGCCGCGCCAGACTAGACGCAAATTTAAGCAAATGTTCACGTTTGTGGGAGATAAGTTTGATATGCGTAATAAGCCACTGTATTGTACACATAAAAATAAGAGATATATTATTAAAATGATTTCCGATATTATTACCACTTTCAGTTTGTTTTGTAGTAATTGTGGAAGAAGAACATAGAATGCACGTCTACTGATAATGAAGTACCATAAATACCAGAGAAACAGCAAGACTTGTTTGAGGGAAATTTGATTTGATTAATTGACGCTGTGACTAAGATCAATGTCACTCCTGCGAATCGATGACTGACCTCCAAAAAAGCTTTCCCGGGAATTCCTAGCATTTCGTAAGAGATCTAAACAATTCTCAAGAATTTTTGTAAACTCTCTAGAAATCTCCAGAATTTGCTAGAACTCTTGTGAATTCTCGAGAATTAGTGACATTTTTTCAGTGCCCAAATTGCTAAATTGCTAAATTTGGTTCTTGCGAATTCTTGGGAAATCACGTGAATATCAAAGAAACTTTCTACCTCTTGAAGGCTCCCGAGAAATCTTTGGAATTCCCGTGAATATATTGTGCAAATTAACGCGAAAGAATGCAACGTTTTTCCCGAGGATTCTCGGAATAAAATTTTTGGGAAATCTCAGTTTTTCTAGGGAAATCCCGAGATTTCTCTGCACTTTTTTGTACGGGTAATAATGTCATTGTCTGTCCTAATGAAGTTGGCAAATATCTCGACTGCTATTATAAATAAATAAGGGGACAATGGGCACCCTTGCCTGACCCCTCTACTTAGAGTGAAGTGCTCTGAGACCCAACCATTGTTCTGGATAGCGGTCGACGCATCATCATAAAATAATTTGAACAACAGCTCTTTCTATAAAAGTCCATTCGATCGAATCCAGGCCTTTTCAAAATCTATGAACATCAACAAACCGGGTTTATTCATGTCGTCTGCAAAATTTATTATTCTGTAAATTAGTAAAATGTTTTCTGCAATGGAGCGTCCTTTTAAAAAATAACCACTCTGGTCATTGTTAATAATTTCAGGGAGTACCTGTTCCATTCGATTTCCTATCGCTTTCGATGCAATTTTGTAGTCACAGTTTAAAAGAGTAATTGGCCTCCAATTCTTTAGGAAAAGAGGATTTTTGTCTTTCTTTGGTAAAAGAGAAATTACGCCTTGCCTCTGGGTCACGGAAAGTTGCCCTATTTGGAAAGAGCAGTTGATAGCATTCACAAAGAGGGTAGAAATGTCATTTCAAAAGACTTTATAAAATTCAGCGGGGAAGCCGTCTGAACCAGGAGACTTGTTGGATTCCATTGTCTTGAACGCACCCAAAGCATTTGCTAACTGTTAGAGGGCCTTCACAAGACACTTTTCTGTCCTCATCCAACCTCTTGCAATTTACTCTTGGGAAGAACTCAAGGTCCCCTTGACTGTTTTGTGACGTTTTACTGCTATATGGCTCTCTATGGAAATTTACACATTCTTAAAGAATTTCAAGGTCAGAGGATAAAGGTGAATTATCGACTCGACAAAGTTGACTTAAAGCTTTGAGTTTAAAGTGTCGCTTCTCTAAATTAAAAAAATACTTAGTTTTTCTCACCCTTATTGTACCAACATGTTTTGGACCGCAGGATGGCACCCTTAGTTTTATATTCGTAGATTTTTTCTTTTGTCTCGATCAACTGTTGGCTAAACTCTTCTCTAAACTGAGGGGGCAATGGCTCTTCAATTTTTTTTCTCTAAGTATGTTAAATTTGCATAAAGTCTGTTTTCTTTTGTTCTCCTATAGGCAGCTATTTCTTTTCCATAAAAAATTGATGCCTCTCTGACTTTAAGTTCAATCATTTCCCAGAGCAAGGTGTCGTCAACGTTATCGTCATCTTTATAATCTCCACATGTCTGAGAGATAACCATTTTACTTCGATCCATGTACTCTATATCTGAAAGGAAAGAGGTGTTGAGTTTCCATAGGCCCAGACCTCTGGGATTTTCGGTGACACCTAAACTAAGGGTAATCATAGAATGGTCGGTTTTGTACCCAGGTAAATATCCGAATTGGTCACTTTGCTATATACACCACGACTGATGAGAAAAAAGTCTAGCCGGCAAGATATGTCAGGATTACGTCTTCTCCATCTATATCTCATAACGAGCGGGTTTTCATCACGCCAGATATCACCTAGGTCAAGGTTAATTTGGACTTCTCTTATTTCAGCAAGCGCCTTCAGGTGAGAGGTGTTAGCCCGGCCACCCTGTTTATCCAATTCAGAATTTAAAATCAAATTAAAATCTCCGCCCATGACAATGTTGTCACAATCAAATTCAAGCATTCGGTTTGTGATATTTTGAAAAAAACAAGGGTCTTCTTTGTTCGGAGCATAGAGATTGATCAACGTGAAAGACAGGATTGGAAGTTATGGAGACCGATGTATCTCAAGAAAAGTGTTTTCCTTCTTAGGCCATTTCCAGTAAATCTGATTCAGATATGTCTAAATTTATTTGTCATGCAACCTTTTAGAATTACACGAAAAATGTTTCATATTATTCCTTGGATCACAGCGTTTTGACTCCCGTGCTTTTAATTAACTACTTGAAGTGCAAGGCACATGCGCAGACTGCCTTGAACAAATTAGTTTTATAATGGCTAATAATGGCCAGTACGGGACGCTTTTTTCCTACAGATTTGGAAGGCCTAAGAAGGAAAAAAACAACAGCTAGAGAAAACCTTGGAGGGCACGAGCAGATATTATGAAGTGGAGATGGCAAAGTTGGATGCAGAAAACAGAGAGCTAAAACAAGGGAATCCAGAGAGAAGGAAGAAAGGGAGAGGTTACAAGAACTGCTGAAAACAAAGGAAAGAGAGATTTCCTCACTGCGACAGGAATTGGAAATGATGAAAGATAAAGTACGGATATTTCTTCTTATTAAAAAAAGTGTATTATTACCTATCAGAACTAATTATAGAAGTATCCAAAACACATTTGAGTTTGACTGGTTTTAATTTTTCTCATCGATAAAGACAAAAAATTAAGTAATTGTTTGGCTGAACAAATAAGAGACTTGCGCAGTGCATTTCACACTGAAAATACTGTTAATATGCAAAAACGCAGCTTATTATTTCTCATGTAATGGTGTGATACCCTAAAATATTTGTTTTCTCTATCTCATTAAAGAACAAGGTTCAACCAAAAGAGCTGCTGCTACAGTTTCCGTTAGAATATATAGGTGAGTTACAGTTCATCCAGTTTGAACAAAACTAGATTAAAAGGGTCAGAGATTTTCAATATTATTGTAGCTGCGAATGTAGACTACCAGTAAATTTCAACGTTTATTTCAACACGAGGCACCGCCATCGAAGACAAGTCATAATAAGGTTCACAGCAACTCGACTGAATGGGACTGGGACTGGGTAATATGGCGGTCAGACGCCTTCGGTGAAGCTCTCAAAAATGGCGTGTATAATCTTTATGCTGTTGTCTGGTTATGTTTGAATGTTTTTGAAGTATTGATGGAGTCCGACAGATGTCATTTCTAACTAAAAGTATGTCAAATAGTAAAGGCAAAGATAAAAAACCGCCTCGTGGCTCCAGCTCATCGCTTGGAGAAGACAACTCGAGAAGCTTACAAGCATACAAGACAGGATAGAAAATGGCTTTACAAAAATAAACAGCGAAATGAAAGCCCTCAGATGTCAAATAACAAAGGACATAGAGGCCATGAGAAAGGAATTAAATGAAGCAACAAAATCATTGAGTGCCGCGTGGGAGGAGGTTAAGTCGCTAAAAGCGAAGAGCAAGCATTTAGAAGAGCAAGTGGAAGAATGATTTGAGAATCCTTGAGAAGCTAACGAGCATACAAGACAGGATAGAAAATGGCTTTACAAAAATAAACAGCAAAATGAAAGCCCTTTGAGATCAATTACAACACATGCGACAGTTAAACACATGGCTTTGTTCAGTGTCTATCGCGCAAATCCTCCACATCATAGATGGCATTTAATAAGAAGAAAATTCAGGGCTAAAAGAAAATTTACAGGGAGCACCGCTCTTTTCATAGAGAAAAGGGTGTTCTCTGGAAGACATACCCGTGAGGGCAAAACTCTTATTTAGGCTAAACACGCACATGAGAGTCGCGCAGGCCTGTCAACCCCATTATGCTACACTATTGAGAGACCTCTTCAGCTAGTTTGTCTATTGGAGATATGAGGAGTGGATCACAGTGTTCACCTGCAAGAGGGGAGGAGAGACGAAGTGCAGCCGAGGAACCAGAGAGTGCGGAGACCTGCAGCTGAACAGGCAGCTGAAAGGATTGCAGTACAGATGCGAGTTCATGTTGATGTTGTGCCCTGCTTCAAAATGTCTAGCTTTTCAGCTTCATGGGCAACATGCAGTTCACTTTCTAGTTGATTTTATGCCCTGCTCACAATGTGTCGCTTAGTTACTTTGCGGGTAGTTTGAAGTTTGTTTTTAGTTTTGTTATGCCCTGCTTCAAAACGTATAGCTTTCTAGCTTTGCAGGTGTTGTGAAGTTGACCTTCTATAGTTGATGTCATGACCCGTTGAGAACTTGTAGCTTAACCTCAGCGGGCGCATAGTGGTTTGTTTCTAGCTATGTCATGCCCTGCTTCAAATGATAGCTGTGTAGCATTGCAGGCAACTTGAATTTGACTTTCAGTTGAATCATATCACGCGCTTATGATTATGCATGGCTTTCTCGCTTTGCGGGCACTTTTAAATTTGCTTTCCAATCATGTTATGTCCTGTCTTAAAACATGTAGCTTTGTAGCTTTGCAGGCAATTTTTAGTCGACTTTTCACCTGATATATGCCTTATTGTTTACTTTAATAGCTTATTAGCTTTGCGTGCGGTCACTCTCTCAGGCCTGCCTTTCCCATCAATTCCAAGCCTTTGTTTTCAATGCATAGCTGTAGACTAATTACTGAGCTTCAAACTACATCACTGACGGGAAGCATTAAACCAACTTATGCTGTATCATGGTTGGCATTTTCCACTCAGAAATAAATGTTTTTGGGCCAAAAGACCCCACCCCATATCTCCAAAAACTGTTAACTATCCGTTCATCTAGTTTGTCTCCAAGAGTCATAATTTTGGGGTCTAGAAAGAAAGAAAGAACTATGATGATAGTTCATAACAACAGCTAGAATAATAATAAATGCACTTTGCTTGTGATACTATAAAAATAGACTCTCCCTTTTTCCTTATAATTTTTCATTGTAGACCAAACTTGATGCAGGAGAATACACTATTGGAGAGCTGGTGGTTTCAAAGAGGTACAAAAAGTTGGCTTTGAAAAGTGATGGCACCCTGCAAGAGGTTCAATTCCCAGTTTCAACACGAAAACTACCATTGTATGAAATCAGAAAGAGAGAGCTTCAGAGATGTGAACAACTTGGCATAGTGCGTGGACATCCTGATGCTCACTATGAAGGCATGACAGACCAGTATGTCAAGGTACGCTTGAAGAGAATTGGAGAAAACAGCCACTATATTGAGGAGGGTTTAAAAGCCATGCAAAGAAGGGAACTACTAATAAAGTATGACAGAACCAGACACTTGATGATATAGGGAGACAATTCTACCATTTTAAATCATGGTCACATCCTCTATCTTGTCCAATGTATATATGATGCAGCTTTTTTCTACTCTCCTGAAGAGATGAAGGCCAGAGGGCATGGAGATTTGGATGTTCAAGTGATAGTTGAAAAGCCTCACCTCTATATTCCTGGGAGATGTGGCTCAATAGAAGTTGAGAAGCTAGCATATGCTGATACAAGACAAGAGTGTCCTGATTCCCTTCAGCACCAGATTGAAACCAATGGCGGAGAAAAGGTAAATGATGTGATGCATTTCTTTCATGGAGATGGCCCAGAGCAGCAGTTTGAGAGTGGTGAGCAGAGGGGAGGACATGCTGGTTGCAGTGCATGCAGTGGACATTCTCGTCAATATCGTGACCTTAGCTACTGTTTTCGTCGTCCTCAACTGTCCTTAGCTTATTGTCAAAGGATAGTTCTGGCAGGGCCAGCTGGTAGAGTAAAAAGAAATGGTGGGATCAAACCCTTCAAAGATATGTCAGTTACTGAACTCAGAAAGGAATGCAGAGAGCGAGGCTTGAATGATGAAGGCTACAAAAAGGATCTCCAAGTCACCTTAAAAGAACATCTTGGTGGTATACCAGGGAGAAAATAAGGCCCTACCCATTGTGCTTAGCGTCAAAAACGCTCGCCTCAATGATGCAACGTAGAGAAATCGTTGTGGTTCGTGCGTAAAATCACCGTTCTTCATCTGGATTTATCTTGTTTATGGAAGTCGGTTTCCGTAAGTTTTTCCCTGATTTTTGTATTGTGTCATTTGCGCTACTTATTGATGAGGCATTGAAGGAATAATGATTGTGCTGTATTATTTTTCTAGGGCTTTGTTTGTGGGCAGCATGCCGTGAAGACGTCATTGTTTGTCTATGATCGTTTCACAAAGGTATGCGAAAATCGTTTTCTTCAATAATATATGGAATACATTTGCCCATTGAGGCGTTAAATCTTTGCTTTGAGGAACACAGAACTAAAGTATTTGAAATGTACCCCAATGTACTCACGTTTCATTGGGGCAAATATCGACTGAAAATCCCTGAAAATATGGCGCGAATGGTTACTTTCATTGTTGAATGGCGTCGCAAGGGCAAACTGCTTTCACTACGTTATTCGCTGGACTTGGGCTTGTTGCATCATATAGCTCGAGCGGTTCGCTTTGTTTTCTTTGTGACGCGAAATTTGGACTGTTTATTCTTCTTTTATTGCAATTTTTGTCCAGCTCTGAGCTGTTTTCGGTAGAAATGAGAAATATCAAAAAGCAATGTTTGGTTTATGTTCTTGCTTCTTCGTTCTAGATCATGGACGATTCCAGTTCGGGGAAAAGACATCACATAGAAAGTGGGACAACACCGAGTAAGCCAGAGAAAAAGCGATCAAGGGTAAATTGTACACTTGATGCGTCCAGCAAAATGCTGTTCACTGAAAGGCCTCTATCAGAGGTAGGACACTGTACATGCACCAACACTTAATAACAATGAAGCTTATTCATTTATTATTGTCATCTGTAAATCCACTTTGATCTCTAAACAGATTAACAAGTACAATTCTTTATATATTAGTGTTTTGTTATGGATCAGGTCAATTTATTGATGATCAAGTTTGTAATTTGAAGCAATTGCTTAAATCATGTTTCCTAAAATAAGACCTTGAAACATTTGTTTAGACTGTTTGAATTTTTCTCTTTCATTGCATTTCCTCTTCAGTATTGTAAACTTAGAACTTTTCATAATAGTGATTATTTCAGTTTTTTATGACACAAACGACTTGGTTCTATTAACACATTTCCATCAACAAGGCATCATTGGGGACTCTTTTTAATTTGGCAGTGAACAAGGAGTAAATGAATTTTAACCTTCTCACACAAGCTATTTCTAGCTTAGTTCCAGTGGCCATGAGCCAGAGGAGTTAATGGTTAAACCATCCTCAATACTATTATTGAGCATGACTGCTTTTTCGTTGAGGAAATACTTGACAATAAACCATCCTCAATACTATTATTGAGCACGACTGCTTTTTCGTTGAGGAAATACTTGACAATAAGGTTTTGTTCCTCTTGTTTTTTGGTCTACACCCATCAGTGGCATCAGAGGATTTTCCCGTGAAACTGTGATTGAGGTGACAACCAACATTGAGTGTCAAGAGTTTCGGCGTTGCCAAAATGTGGAGATTGGCTTTTAAGAGAACCCCCATGGTTCAGAAACTGATGATCTAGAATGCTTCTTTTGCATGTGCCACAGCTGGCTAGGCCCTAATTTTACACTGAAAGAGTTCAAGTTCAAATGGAGAAAAATTGAGTGGTATGTACATGAAGACCAAAATTGAACTAATTGAAGTTATGAGCACTTAAGGAGACTAGAAATGGTTTTCAAATTTGGAGCAGATGGCATAATGAAAAAGAAATAAATATGAAAATATTTTCAACAATATTGTCCAATCATACTACCACATTGACAACTGAGTGCCTCCTTGTCTTTTGGTTCAAAAGCCACCAATAATCATAATTTTTTTCAGACAATATAAGAATTATTTGAAAATAGTTTGGGCAACAGCTGATAATCCTCCTTACACGAATACAAGTACAACTCTCAAAACATCTCTACTAATATCTCAACTGGTAGTTTAATTTCATCTTCTACTCAACACTCTGACTGTGTATAACTCCCATTTTGGAACCCAATAATCGTCAAGTAATATTGCTACCAATGTTTTTGCACTTCCTTCTTATACTTTTCAGTGAGTTTACTAAACGAATGGATCCTGCCCTGCCATTTCACTACTATATTGCCAATGAGAGGTTTTCAGAGGACCCATTGCCATCATTTGACGCAGCTCCACCTGGTTGCAATGATGCTGCAAATGATAACCCTGCTAAAAATCCATACCGGCTTCACCGAGTTGTGCGAAACACAAGAGAAGACAACTCAATTTTCACTGCAGGAAGGTCATTCTTACCAGCAAGAGATAAGAGTGTCAACCAGGCAAAGATTTCATCAATTTGAAGTCGGTTTACCTGCGGTCATTTAATCAAAATCTGACAAATCATACTAATACTGCCTCCTCCACAGCCTTTTTTGGAAGATTTCTTGGGGATAAGATTTATTGAAACATCTATACCAATAGACTAGCCAGTAAGCTATGAACATCTTATTAATACAAAAACAAAATTAAGTCATTCATTGAAGACTAAACATTATTTACCAAGCTGGTGAAAGATTATCATAGTTACCTCCAATGTTCAAACTGGTGACCTATATGTGGCACCATGTGATATTGTGTAAATCTTGTGTAAGTTGAAATAAACATACTGTTTATGTACAGTCGAAAATGATATATCTTTATGGATTTCTTACTCTGATACGATATTTAATTGTATGTATGAACATTCCGAAACTATTTAACAGAAATATACAGACTTGCCATTTTCCTGTTTATGCGAGGCAAGTGCAAAACCTTTCATATGAAAATGATTTTTAGTCACTTGCAAATAAGAGTCATTTTTATAACAAAGGATTTCGACTTTGCCTCTCTTTGACACATGCAAATGGAAACTCTGAATGGCCTATTGTGGAAGAAAAATGGTTCAGCTGTTGAGTTGTTTGGACAGGTTATTTCCTTCACTCCAATGGTTAACTTTATACAAAAAAATGGTGGTTTCTAAACTGCCTCACAATTTTGCAAGCTTAAATCATTTTCCTAATTCAATATAAAAAATTTCAAATAAAATTTATGGCTACAATGAGCATGGGGATCATTGATGGTTCACAAAAAGAGGATAATTCGACACTCGCCCTGGAAAGTGTCAATCCTGTTGGACAAGTAGAAATTCAATAATAAATTCGCTAAGAATGAAACGTCCAACTTGGTATTATCATGACTGCCCTACTGAGTTATTGGAAATCCAAATCTACACAGGGCCAGTACAGGCAAAGTTGTGGTGTGTGCCATCCCCATTGATAGTTTATGATTCTACTTGTCATGTTGTCTACATGTAGTCAGTGTGGGAATAAATTTATGACATGGATTCATCTATTTTATCAATCGTCAGTAATTGATGGCAAATTTATCGATCAACTACTAATGTTGATTGACTATACTTGGTGCAACTTTGCTGGGAGTTTGATGTGATTTCCCCCTTACCCTACATTAACAATATAAAAAAGTTCCACATTGCTGGCAGTGGACAGAGGAAAATATATTTTTATGGCCTGATTACATGAACCAGGCTGGCTTGGTTTGCTGGGATCCGGTTAGCCAGGTTCTTAGTACATGTGCTAGACTGGCTCATGAAAATCAGGACTCGGGACCTAAATGTCATCATTATACCTGTACAGGTTATCACGAGGCAACCATTTACCAGTCTTGGTGACTAATACTGATGCTGCGTACTCGTATACCCAAGTAGCAGCGTCTGACATTAGAACCCAGCATTTAATGTTTTTGAATTTAATAATTTTTACTTCATTGTTTCTAATAGCCACAGTAAACTTTTGCACTTGTTCCTTTGGGATATATCCAATCCTATCCCACTGATCATTGACTTTGGCTTGAATATGAGTGCATTTTTGTCCCTCACATTATCAGGTTCAGGCAGGACTCTCAGTTCAATTTCCTCTTTACTGCAGAGTTTATCTCGGCACTTCATGAGAGTGCCCTGGCAGTCTTCGTGCCAAGAACTGCCACGTAATCCGACATACTCTGTAAACACTGGAACTGAATCTTCTTCCTCGTCACCCTGCTCGTTGTCTAGCTCAGCTACATCATTTTCTTCTTGTTTTTCACGCCTTGTTCCTAATCTGAATGCTCCAATCCGTCCTCTGATGATCCGTCTTCGTATACACTGTCAGTATCAGGCCTACCTGAATTTATGAGGACACTTCCTAGTGCAGGAAATTTAGTGCAATTGCACTGGCATGTCGTAAATTCGAGCCACATACAGCAATCGGCCAGGGGATCTTCTGCCGAAGAATTTTTGCAACTCTTCCATCGATTTTGGTTGAGACATTTGCTTGTGGAGGACACAATGTCGAAATCGACAATAAATGAAATTTTTCTTCCAGTAGATTCCTATTGAAGAGTCAGGAGAACAAGCAAATTGTTATAGGTGCAATAACTTTTATTAAAAGCTTAGTGGTGAAACAATTGAAGAATATGTAGAACAAACGCAAGCGACATTACAGTAAGAATCGAACTGCGGCGGTACAGGTAAATTGCGAATAAATAACGTATAAGATGAAGGAAATATTACTTACCGTGAAATAACAGGATGATTTCACATTCAGAAGTATTGGACTTCGAGCAGCCGACAGCTTCCAATCCTTTCAGACTCCGCGCTCCACACAAAACAACAAATGCCTCGAACAGCAAGCTCGCCCGGAAAACTAACATGCCCAAGCACGTATAAGATTTCCATACAAGGGAAACTTGTAATAAATTGGTACAAATTTCTTGGTCCTTGCATCGATACAGTAGCAATAAACTAGCTTGTTTACTTCAAAACGACGGTCGGAGCGCTCGACAGTGCGTACTGCATTCATTCTGTTTGAGTCGAAATGTGAGATCACGTGAGCAACGACCGGTGATAATATAGTTGGAAGCAGTGCATCATGGGAATGGCCTTACTTCCTCCCTAGTGGTATACAGAGAGTACCAGCCAGGCTGATTAGTGACCAAGGAAGACCCTTAGAGGATCTCAATCTTGGTATGCACACAATTCAATTACAGGGTACTTTGCTTTAGACATATTTTGTGATATACATGTAGAAATCTCTACTCCGAATGTGCATGTCCTTTTACTGTATATTGGAATACGAGCAGACATTTCACTCACTTCCCATGTTTTTCTCACAGCCACTAATTGGGGTAGAATAAATATGGGCAATCCATGTAGCGTCAGGTAAAAACAACTGCACCACTGCATTTAAATTAAGGCATATTAAGTAGCCAGCTAGATAGCTATGTATACATACATGCACAATTACCTTATATGCATACACAATTTAGCCATGCAGTCATGTGAGCTACTGCATAGCAAATGTAGGTTTGGAAATGGAATAACTGTAGTTAATGTACTTCTTGATAATAATGAAACACACGTACAGCAATAAAATATTTTCAATTATGAATTTCAACAGGAAATTGTTTCACTAAAATCTTTATCATCTCAGTTAGTAAAAGCAACCACAATGTGGACAGTTACAATGTAAGCAACTGAATAACAAAGAAACCAATACTAGATGTAATGTAGATAAAATAAAAAACAAAAGAACAAAAAAAATCCCAAAATCTCACTTTGTTACCTTTTTTCTCAATAACACAGGGATTTATGAAGTCCTACCCACAGAGCCCTTGCATGATGCAAAGGAGCACATTTCAAACATAGTCACAGAGATAATTGCCCACCTCTCAGATGAAGAGAAAAAGTTATACAAGGAGACGCTGAGCTTGGTGTGTGGTACAAGAGATCAGCTGCGTGGTTCAGTTTACCGTGAAATTTGCATTGTGCTAGCAAAAGAGTTGAGGGGTAAACTTATGTTCCTTTTATCCTAAATGTACTAAAGGAAGTATGTAGTATTTCTTTTAAATGCAAAGTGATGGGTAAAAATGCAGCTGCATATAGAAATGCATGTGTAGTGTATTGATTACCATAACAACTGCATCAGACCATGTATACTGTGCAAATATTGTGTAATGGTACTTTAACTACTGCATGCTGTAAAACTACTATTCCTGAGTATACGTAAAACTGTCCTGAGTAAGTAGAAGAACCACGTTCAATAAAGATCAGAATTACACATGTGAAATGACTGAGTACATCTCTGTCTAGAACAATAAATGACAACGCTACACACTGGCGATGAGGATGATGAAGACACTCTAAGTGCAGAAGACACAGAAGAAACAGAACAAAGCAATTCAGACACAGAAGAAACAATTTCAGCAGACTTAGCTGACGAGCCAGAACCGGCAGAACAGAACGAATCCTCACACGCGATGGAACGTTCCCTACCAGCACCAACGCCATTCAATGCTGATGCTTCAGACCTGTACTCGGAGTGGAAGCATTGGATGAACGCCTTTGAGATTTACTCGAGCGCTTCAGGACTAGCAACCAAAGCAGATGAAGTCCAATGAGCCACACTGTTGCATTGCCTTGGTCCGGCGGTTTAACGCATCTTCAACACGCTGCCAGGCATGCACAAAAAGTATGAAAATGTGCAAACTGCCTTCAACGGATACTTTGCTCCAAGGAGGAACGTCGTGGCAGAACGCCACAAATTCCGTTCACGAGCGCAGGGGCCAGGTGAGCCAATCGGCCCGTACCTAACTGCCCTCAGAGAACTTGCAAAGTCTTGCGACTTTGGCGTGTTAGAGGACGAGATGATCCGTGATCAAATAGTGGAAAAGTGCCACTCCATGACGCTAAGACAGAAACTGTTGCAGCGGGAGAACCTCGATCTAACCAAAACAATGAAGATCGATCGAAGTACAGAGACCGCTTCACAAGAAGCTCTTTTGCTGTCTGGCGGTTCCAAAGAAAACACGATCCAGATCCACCACGTGGCACACGGACAACATGGATCCAAACCACCTCATAAGTACTCGTGTTATCGCTGCGGTGGAGCTCATGGGCACAGTGCGAGCGAGTGTGGCGCGATTAACTCCTGGTGCAACTCGTGCAAGAAAGTAGGACTCCTGCAGAAAGTCTGCTGATCCAAGCCGAAGGGTTCAGACCAGAACCACAGTAAGCAGAGGCCAGCGAGGAAGGACAAGAACCGACCTAACAAAGTTCGCAGTCTCAAGGCACGTCCATGGCTGGAAAGCTCAGATGACGAGAAAGAACCAGTGCTGTCCTTCAACAACGCCGACAGCTCCATTACTGTTAATTTGAATGGACAAAAGACCCGAATGATAGTTGACACTGGCTGTAAGTACGACATAATATCCTCTAGGTTGTATAAGTCGCACTTTAAGAACTATGAACTGAACATAGTCCAGCTGCTAACGACCAAAAAATGGTTCAATTGTTCGTTTCATGAAAAAAGCATGAAACTTGGCAGGGTTACTAACCTCTATGAGACAAACATTTTCTGATATGGAGCCATCCCAAATTAACACCCAGAGCCACGTGTTGCGCATGTCAGAAAAATGGCACGTAAAGCCTTTTAACATGGAAGTAAGGCTGATGTAAAATACTGAATTCTTGGCGTTTCGTTGGCTTTTCTGTTAAGTTACTTACTTTCTATCATTAGAGCGCATAATATAGTGCCTTTGAATATAAAAAAAAGTCACGTGACTGTTTTGTCTTTGATGAACAGCAGAGCATCAGCAACTGATTACATGGTTAAGATTCCTCATCGGAAAGTACTTGGATGCTAAATGACTTGAAATAATTTTTGACCATTCTCTGACTGAATTCTGATTTTAAGTTATTAGAAATATTCACCCAGAAACACATATTAACGCATGCACAAGAAGTGCCACATTGGAACTATGCATGAAATCGAGGCTGAGATACATTATCGAGTTACTGACGTTTAATTGATATGATGTGCTTGCCAAAATGTCAAGATCTGGCTTTCAATGACTTGTAGTCTTGGGAACTGTTTAAGTTAATTTCCCTTAAAACTGCTGAAGGCACTTCAAGAAAAGGGGCTGGAATTTGTGCCCCTTTGGAAGCTTCAGAGGCTGGAGGAACAGTATTTGCACAGTGTACAGTGTGTAAAGGTACAATAGTTATCCCACTATCCACCCCGGGTTCCTCATTTGTTGAAGCTGCACAAGAGAGAGAGAGAGAGACAGCTGTTGCAAGGAACGAATCGTGTGCACTTGTGGAGCTTAGCTTTTAATCTATATTTTCCAAGAACAAAGTCCAGCAGTTGTAAACAGACCATCTCACAGTTCCGAAGGACATGCAACGCCATTCTTTTCAAACTGTGTACAAACACTGTTTGCGATATCGGGAAAAGCAAGAGGTCTGTCACAAGAAATGCAAAGCCCACGCCAAACATAGCATTGAAAAAAAAGTCGCCTCATTGTTGCTCCATAAATCTTTAAGGCATAGATTAGGAGAGGAAGGGACATTCCTTTCTCTTGCGTGGCGGAAACTACACTACAGAAGAGGGATTTTGATCGCTTGAGATGCTGTTAAAGATGAAAAGATGAGAGAGGGTCATACCAGCTTAATTTGAGTCACTCTCTACAGGCCGGGCTACGGATGGACTGTGGGGCCTTCGATAATCATGTTTACAAGAGTCTTGAGAGTTGATGGAATAGCATCACTTTGGCAGTTTGTGGGAAATCTTTCATTCAAAGAATTTCTGAAGCTGCAGAATATCTACTCGCAGCTTGCAAGATGGTATGCCTTAGGCATAAAGGATGTCTCTTCGTTGAGAAAGGGAGTGTTTAGATCTGGAAGGGCTGATAATTATCTATCCTTTAAATCTGAAGTGTAGACTTTGGCAGGTTCTACTCCAAGCTCTTCAAATTTGGCTGAGTGGAGTCTTGCAAGGTCAAAACACAGTTAACCTTCGGTAATCTTTGCAATTGTCAATCAGTTCAGCAAATGCTATCTCTTCTATGGATCTGTAGGTGGTATCCTTGGGGGACTTTGACTGCCTCGTCTGATTGTGCAGGGAGACCTGGCGCTTGGTATCGTATGTCACTAATAGATAACTTTGCTTAAAACTTCGTTGAAGAGGATGGCACATTCTCTCACTTTATTGTCTACTTCAAGATTTAAATGGGCACGTAGTCCTGACGGGGAGTCTGCTTTATCACAGGAAAAAAACCCACACTTTTCCCTTAAGGGTCCAGGCATACAAGATGAGCTTGATCGCCGTGCCTTCACAGAAATTGCCGGCTAACTTTGGCGACATTCCTATTCATCACTGTGCTGGACTATGTTCTCCTTCTCTCACTACACACCATCAATGAACAGGGCCTACAAATCTATCCTTAACGTAGCCAAAGGCACCCTGCAAAATATCCAACAGATCTTGATTTTGTAGATGACATTGCAAAACATGTCATTTCCACTACTACAAAGTGTCACCTGCGCTCACTAGCAGGCGGAATGATCACTCAAGTCGACGACTTCAAATATCTCGGCCCATACATAATCTACTGACAAAAGGATGTGAAGTCCCGTAAAGCCTTAGCTTGCGTGTAATAAGCTCAACAAGATATAACAATCCGACCTTGCCAATGAAGAGAAAATCTATTTGCTTAAAATGTTGATTGAACCAATTCTGCTTTACGGTCCCAAGACGTAAACACTAACTTCGCCTCAACAACAACGGCTTGATGGGACATATACCAATCTACTCCCACATGCTTAAAACATTCCCTTTTCTGGGCACGCCACACATTCACAAGAGCATTTACGGAAATCTTCTTCCACTCTCCCAGAAGCTTGCCAAGTCGCAACTTCAATTCACTGGTCATTGCCAGAGAGCTATGGGTGAGATTACCCAGTCCCTCTTACTATGGAAGCCAAGTGGCCCTATCCACTCAAGAAGATTGACCTTTCCTGACATGATTGCCAGGGAATCAGGGATAGAAAGGTCAGATCTCGGGAACGCTATGGTGGATCGTGAAGTTTGCGTACGTCCCGACCTTGAGAGGCCAACAATGATGATGATGATGATGATGGCTCACTGGAAAAGATATCAGCTCTTTTGTATAATGCTTTGACTTTCAGGAGGGAGTTTATTTTGAAATAGTATTTGGTAACCTCTACTCAGGGGATAAAAATCAGTAATTTTTTTTTTCAGCTGGAAATCATCAATCGTTTCCTAGGCGCAGGGCCTTATCCAAGCGGATTATCTCAACAATTCCAGACGATCCAATTTTGTGCATGCATAATTGTGTGCTTCTAGGTGTACATTTTTAATGACTTTATTTCAGAATTCATAGAATGGTCGAAAATTATTTCAAATCACCTGGCATCGAAGAAATTTCCATTGAGAAAGAGGGATTCTTAAATCTTACTAGTTGCTTAATGTTATGCTGTTAATCGAATGCAAAACAGTCACGTGATCAGTCATATGACTTGCTTTTATATTCATAAGCACTGTATGATATAACGTGCTCTAAAAATAGAAAGCAAGAAACTAAACATAGTTGTCCAAGCAACGCCAGGAAATCAGCATGTTACATCTGCCTCGCTTCCATGTGAAGGCTTTATATGCCATTTTTGGACATGCGCTGTACGTGACTCTGGGTCTTAATTTGGGATGGCTCCATATCAGGAAATAGTTCTCTTACAGAGGTTAGTAAGCCTGCCAAGTTTCAAGCTTTTATCATAAAACGAACATTTCTGGTCATTAGCAGCTGGACTAACAGTACAGAAAAACGCTTCACAGCGTACGGCCAGAAAGAGCCATTGAAATGTAGAGGGTATTTTAACGCTGTAATTCGAGTGCTCGAAAATGTCATTAACTCGAATGTTTATGTAATCGAGGGTAATGCCGAGTCACTCCTAGGACGTCACTCTATCTTTAAGTTAAAGGTACTTACGCAGGTGAATTCTGTCACTCCTGAAAGTAGCAACACTGAGCTTAACTCACTGCTTAAGGAATATAGTGGCATTTTCGAGGGATTAGGCAAAGTAAACGACTTTGAACACAAAATTACCATTGACCCAGAGGTCAAACCTAAGAGTCAACACCTAAGACGCGTAACTGTCAGTCAACAACAAGAGCTTGACAGGATGCTAGAGCAAGAAATTATTGAAGAACTCACTGAGCCAAGTCCATGGGTTTCAAATCTAGTTATCGTCCCAAAGAAATCGGGGGAACTAAGGGTATGTTGTGACTTGCATGAAGTTAACAAGGCCGTAATTAGGGAGCGTTATGTTTTGCCTAAGGTTGACAATACTTTGCATTCATTGCGCGGCTCTGAGTGTTTTGCAAAAATCGATGCCAAGAGTGGCTTCTTTCACCTCATGCTGGCTGAAGAGTCGCGGTATATTACTACGTTCATTACGCCACGGGGCTGTTATCGGTTTAAGCGCACTCCCTTCGGACTTAATGATGCAAGCGAAGCCTTTCAGAAAATGATGGACAAAAAACTGTTTGGCGTCGAAGGCGTACACATTTCGATTGATGACGTGATTATTCACGTGCCAACAATGGAAACACTGGTGAAGCGTCTCCGGCAAGTATTCGAGTGTTGCCGTCAATACAACTTAAAGCTAAATAAAGGCAAGTATAGGTTCGGCATTTCACAAATTTCTATTCTAGGCCATGTTGTCTCTGCGAATGGCATTCAGCCCAATCCGGCGAAAACGGAAGCCATCAAGGCAACAACTCCGCCCGATGACGTATCCAATCTTCGATCTTTCCTCGGGACATGTGGTTATGTTGCAAAGTTTATACCTAATTACGCGCACTTAGTTGAGCCTCTTAGGAAGCTCACTAGAAAGGAACAGAAGTGGTCTTGGGGAAATAAGCAGACTAAGGCATTCAAAGCCTTGAAGAAATCGCTTTCTCGCGAACCTGTTTTGGCTTGTTTCCATTTAGATGCTCCTCCTTTTGTTGTGACAGATGCCAGTCCAGTCGGTTTAGGTGGTATTTTCCTACAAGACCAGGGTGCAGGTCAACCCAAACCTATCGCGTATATTAGTCGATCTCTCACATTGACAGAACAAAGGTATTCGCAGATTGAGCGCGAAGCTTTAGGTTGCGTTTGGGCAGTAGAACAATTGCACAATTATTTATTCAGTATCAAGTTTACGCTGTTGACCGACAATAAGCCGCTTTCAAGCATGGTTGCTCCGCATTCAAGCAAAGTTCTGCCACCTAGAATTCAGCGTTTGGCATGGCATCTGCACCAAAACAACTTTCAAATTGCACACATCTCCGGAACTTCTAACACAGTAGACTCGCTGTCACGTTTACCGTCCAAAAGCAACGATTTATCGGACAGTGGTTTTATTTGCGAAAATAATGTACGATTTGTGTACTCTTCAAACATGTCAGGTTTGCAAGCTGTCACTCTTTCTGACATGAAGGCGCAGACAAGCAAGGATGTCATGCTAAGCAAGCTACTAAGCGAAATTCAAAGTGCAAAATGGTCGAATGACCAGAAGCTAAAAGCCTACAGCGGAATAAAAGAAGAATCTGTATTACGCGCGTAGCAATGGGAAATTAGAGAGATTTCATCGGTATCTCAAGAAGAATTTTTGAGCAGTCATAACTAAAGGCAAGTCTTGGCAAGATGAATTGCCCAAAATCCTTATGCTTTATCGAGCAAGCCCGCATCCGGTCAGTGGAAAATCACCCGCAATGTTGTTATTGACTTGCGAAATACGCATGAAAGTACCTCATATTGCAAGCGTTGCTAACAACGTAGCACTCGATGGAGAACATCAGGCAGGATGCGAAACCTATCAAAGCCACTTGAAAGATTATCACGACGCTAAGCAGCGCGCAGCTCCGCACAACTTTCATGTCGGCAACATTGTGTATTGTGCGAATATGAAGCCAAACAAATTAGACTCAAAGTTTAATCCGGCTAAGCAGGTTATCATTAGGTCTCAAGGGAGGGACACTTTCAGCGTTGTAAATGCTTCCACAGTACCACTCTAGTTCGCAATGCAAAATACTTAAAGCATGCGCCTGCTAACGAAGTCATTACTGACAACAATGAGTCAACAGACTGTTGAGCTTCAAGCTAAAGTAGGGGAAAGTAGTGATCCTAAATCGACAAATTCTGATGCTTGTATGGAAAGCGATCATTCTGACGATCAAGCCGCTCAGAATGCTCAACATAGCATTGCAACTAGATCAGGACGCATAGCCAAGTCCACCAAGTACTGGGCCAATTTTGTTTATTTTTGAGTGAGTAGATTCGCCTATGATTCAGTGAATATTTGATTGATGTTTTTGAACGTTGCTTGGGAAGGATGTAGTGTATTGATTACCATAACAACTGCATCAGACCATGTATACTGTGCAAATATTGTGTAATGGTACTTTAACTACTGCATGCTGTAAAACTACTATTCCTGAGTATACTTAAAACTGTACTGAGTAAGTAGAAGAACCACGTTCAATAAAGATCAGAATTACACATGTGAAATGAGTGAGTACATCTCTGTCTAGAACAATAAATGACAATGCTACAGCATGTATACATGTGCTAACAATGTACTAATAACACTGTACATGTACAAAAATACCAAAATATCAGGGCAAGATATGTGTACCTAGATATAGATGACCATTAAAGGGCTAAATATAATTAATGGTATCCAGCTCCCAAAAACAAGTTCAAATTACTGCATTTTCTATTAACTGAAAAAAATTTGGTTTAGTTTTAGGACATTTACTATATTAGAATGAAGTGATTATTTATGATTTTTTACTTCATCACCAGGTTTTGTCAACGCAATAGTTCAGCTCTTGTTGGACACTATGACAGAGATTACCCACATTCTATATGCAAAGGGAAATGAGCACTGTCAAAGAAACATCTTGAGGCTTCACAATCAACCTTTTCTCCATGCCATTGCATGTGAGGAGGTTATTGGGAGGCCTGTAATTCTCACACAGAGAAAATTTTATGGCCGCTACCTAGATTCATTGGTTTGCCACGCACCCATCCAACATCTGCTCACGGTCAACAAACACCAAACAACAAGAATGGCATTTCAACACATTTTCAAGCATTTCATTGGCAACATCCAGCTGACGACTTGGGGAGATTATTACACCTGGGATAATCGCAACGCAAACTGAAATGAAGGGGGATGACATTAACAGACGGAGTGCCCTGAAAGAAGAAAAATCCCGTCTAAGCAAATTATCAGTGTCTAGCAGCGCCAGAAAACAGCATCATCCCACACAGAGTCATTCTTAAATACCAGGATGCTTATCAGGCACACCTTGAGCGCATTTCAGATTTCCTTCTTTGTGGTGAGGGGGTTTGGTGGAGGCACATTAAAAGTGGCGTTGAATTTCTTGACATTACTAAGCCAAATATATCTCAGTCAGGAGCTGACAGTGATCCACCTTTGCATCATTTCCGTTCACACACTGAAATCTGAAGACCAGTACCTTCAAGATAACTGGAAGAAGTGTTTGGCATCTGAGGTTCAAATACCCCACCACATCATAAGAGTGTTTGATGACAGAGGTGACCTTGATCATATAATTCACACCAGGTTCCTGCAAGATGATGAGAGTGATGACGGTGATGATGAAGATCATTGCGACAGCAATGGTGACAGCTCTGAGAGTGGAATTAATCATTCACTGGGGCAGCAACAAGAGAGCACAGAAGATAACAGTTGGCTAAACCAATGCATCAGTGAGGGTGATGATTATGACAATGATGATGATGATAATGATGAAGTAAATAAAGATGAAAATAATGTCATTAGCATTGTTCAATTTGATGAAGACCTTCTGGATGAGGATGAACAACAAGAGGGTTTGGCTACAGTATCAGAGAGAGAGGAAAGTGAAGCTATTTTCACCCAAAACCTTGAAGCACAGATAGCTGACAATTCACCTGGTCTTTCTCGGAAAATTATTACAGGTACAGGAATGAGCTTCGCAAAAGCCCAAACAGTAAGGCTCTGCAAGAAGATTATCAGACCCAGCTAGCTTATGTGCAATCACAAGTCCTTGCGAGATATTCACATGTGAAGAAAAACTACAAAGAGTGGGAAACATCATTTACGTCCAGAAATAACTGCCAAGAACCGACTCTGGAAGACATCTGTAAAGACAAGGAAGGCCACACATTATACATTGCACTACGACTTTGCAAGCAATTGCTAAAGCATTGGAACATAACTGTGCACTTGTATTAATTAAAATGTGTAAACATTGTACATTAGTTTTGGTTTGGAAAAATACAGTGTAATTTCCTAAAATTATTTACACTGCAGTAGTTGAAGGCAGTGAATTAGAAAAAAAGGAAACATAGATTATAATCTGAGATATACAAAATCAAGCCAAATCTCTCTGTCGTTGTGTGTGGGCGTATCTTTTTGTTGTTCTTTCTTTGTTTGAAGGAGCGGGTTTGACAATTAAAACATTGGGATAAGAAACTCTAGAAATAGAATACCCCTCTGAAAACGACTGCCCTATAAGCAGAATTCATGACTGCCTAAAACACCGAATACTGACTTCCTTGAATGATTTTAAGGCTAAGTTGATTCATCATAAAAACTTTTCAGGTACAATTTTAAACATGGCCCCCAAGAAAAGCAGCATTTATTGTTTATTTATTACTTTGAGATTCGTAATTTTAGTTAGGTAGATAGTGAGTTAATTATGTAGCTGATAGAATTACTATGTCTAAATAAAGTTATCGGTTCTTATTGTATACATGTAGTAATTGCCTCTCACAACGCGTTCTGTACTGACTTACCCCCCGCCCCAACCTCTTCGGGATAGTAAGTGTGGGAAGGGGGGGTCAAAACACAAAAACGTTCTGCAGTTTTAGATTTACATTATTTTTGAAAGCTTAACTAGAGTGCATAACATATACGTTGAATGCGTAGTGCTTGGATTAAAGACCTCACATACACGGACCTGACTTAAAATTGAAAAGAGACTGTGGAAAGACTCGGTGCGACTCAACTAAGCCAAATTGAGCTTCATTATGACAAACGTTTTTTAATATTTAAAATAAAAATTAAGGAAACAGACTTACCTGTAAATTTTCAGTATTCTTTGCATCTTTTTAATAATAATACTTTATTATTATTATTATTATTATTATTATTATTATTATTATTATAATACAGGTGGAATGGTGATGGAATGCAAGCGATATCATAGTAGGCTTGCCGAGTTAGTTGCTTCAAAGAAGGGCGAAAGCTGTGCGACTACTATGTCATGGATCAGGGCAAGGGTGTCCTTTGCGTTGCTGAGCTCAGCATTACTATGCTTAAGAGGTTCGCGAGCTACAAGGAGGATCCATCTAGAATTGACGGACATTGACTTTGACATCGAGAAAGGACATGCAAGTATTCGTTAAAAACATTGAGAACATAATTTTATTTTTTAGTTTTTCTTATTTCTCTCGGTAGCCTTCCATTTGATGTTGATTTTTATTTCTTTTTTTAAGATTTTTAACTTTGTATATGTTGTTGATCGATCAACGTCTTTGAAAAAGTTTTTGTATGGATATTCTTAGTATGAACTGCAGAATTATGAAGCGTTTTTCTTTTTTTTTTCCGATACCGATATTTTTAATCACCTTTCTGTATTTGTTGCTTGTTTTCTACTAATAAAGTACTATCAATTATTACTATTATTATTATTGTTATTATTATTATTTTTATTAAGAGGTAATACATTTGTAAAGAAGTAAATTACACTACTATTACTACACGGCTTACAATACTTTGCTAAGAATACTTGACTTTCAATAAACTTTGTATGCAGCTAACAATACTTGACATCTGTTACCAAAAGCTATCTACTACTTACAAAATTATTTAGAGATTTTTTCTCCTATTCATTTATTTGTTTATTTTTTTCCTTTCCCTTTTCTTGTGTTATTCAATTCTTTTCTTTAGCAAAACAAAAGAAACAAACGAACAAAACACAACTAAAAACGCGAAGACGGACAAAAGTACACCTATCCTAGTAGCCTTATAGCACAAGGGCCCACGTTTCCATAAATTGCTGTAAGTTGTTATTTTTCGCAGCAATTGTTTGCAGAATAGTTAGTTCGTTTTTCAGACGTAAAAGAAAACCTTCCAAGTTTCAGTTGCCATTGTATACTTAATCACCGTCTCCACCCTGCCACCACCCCCCCCCCCCAAAGTATATGCCTAAAAGCACAAAATTACCCTAGAACTTGGCCAAGCTTTGCAGCACCTTCAAATGAAACAACTGCTGCATCGTGACATCGTCCAAGTTTGTCCAAGAACTCACGGCTCAAAAGTCTCCAGACACGATAAAATTGTCTCCCTGGTGCAGACCGCTGCGGCTAAAGCCGAGTGGTCTTGTATCAGAAAGCCTGCCATTCCAACTACAGCAGGCCTGCGTAGACCAGACCTAATCTTCCATCATCCATCTAGGTCCACCCTCATACTGGATGTGACAATTGTTGCGGACAATGCGGTACTTCATGAGGTGCACGAGCATAAAGTCCAGTATTATGATGTCTCGGACGTCAGAAGCTGGGTTGCGCGTAACATCTCTTACAATACGGTTCTGTTTTCCAGTGTGATGCTCAGTTGGAGGGGGCTGATGGCACATGCATCAGCCGAGACCTTGTGCTCGTGACTGGGTCTGGGGCGGCATCTCTTACGTCTCCTCTCAGCTGTCACATGCAAGAGGAGCCTATGGATTTGGCAACATTTCCACAGAAGCAATTTCTCGCTCCGTAGTGATGGGCAGACACGTGTCCCGATTTCCCGTTGCGCCTCTTCGTTGGAGACAGGGTTAAGCTTCCATTCAAGAACCCAAGACATTTCATGTGAACAGCAGGGTCTGTGTGTACTTTTATGTATCAGAGTAGCCTGGGCTTTGCGTTTGTGCTGGCCCTACTTGTGTAATCGCCCAGGGCGTGACATGAATTTCATCCCATGCTCATTGATCTTGGCAAGTCTATCGATGCTATTTCCAAAAGGAAGTGTCTCAGTGTACATGGACAACATAGCTACAGTAAAAAGTACCGCCACATTGCTCCTGCAATTGTTCTTGGCCAACCGCCATCTATTGCCTTTGACATATTTTCATTTGGTTTAGTCATGTCTGATATAAGTACCAAAATTCCATCTGAAAGTTGCTTTCTTGAAGCACAAAGAAAATGCTTGGCAGAAGATCCCAAATTAAGATGCTCTGTTTCTGATCTTCTCAATCAGCTTGAAAACAATGTATCCCTTTGCAAAGAATGAATGCAGTTCCCACACCTGTTCAGGTATAATTAATAGAACTCCAAATTCTATGCTGCCCCCAAATTAAACTTTGAAATTATCATGATTAAATGGGCACACAATTCAAATGTAGCACAGTGAAGGCAAATTACAGTTTGTTATGGAATTCACTACTGAGTTTTCAAAATGCAGTCATTTTTCGGAAACTCACTGTCAAGATGTAGTCATCTTTAGGTAGCCATTGTCATGCAACAGATGTGGGGCAGGGAGGGGTGTCAACAAAATGTCTCAAGGACCATGCCTTAATCTAGTTGAGACATACCAGGGAGATCCTGAAGGATCAAATTAAGCAAGCAATTAACCATACAAATAAGCATAATTGGCGTACAGTTGAAAAAACAAGCCCATATCATTAAGTTGTTGAGTGTCAAGGGGAACAGAACACGTGTGACAATAAGTAAACCATTACCATGTGAGAAAAAAATGCAACATTACAGAATCTACAAGCAATGTTGACAAACAACGGAGGCCTTTTAATTATTCACTCAAAAAGCTTCCTCCAGTGTGACTTGAAATCTAACAACATTCTTGTGAGTAACAAACATGGTTACATTAATGTTTTCAAATGAATGTAACTAATGTTTTTGATAAGGCATATTGCTTCTGAAGTTCTTGCTGGCTCCCTCTTGTAACAAAGCCAGTGATAGCTTTGACCTAGGTAATATAATCTGGTCCAAGCTGGCGTTAAACATAACATTCCACTTTTGGTTGCCACTGCTCACCAGTGTTAATTAAGATACCAGCCCTGCAAGAAGACGAACAACAAAAGGCATTATGGCAACACTGGCTAGTGTAATATCTTACTGATAAGGTAAAATGACCATAGCCTTCTTTTGTTCCTACACCCAGGGCATTTCGTTCAAGCCAGCAATAAGGCCAATCATGCTTCCTATTAAATTGTTCATTTTTTAATCAGGACTTTCAGGTTGACAGGTCTTTTGCAAGTACATTAAAAAGTGTTTGCCTTTTTTGAATTCTCCCTGTCAAAAAATGGGCAAAAGAGAGCTTGGTCGAAGAATGCTGTTACTGCGAAGCATTTTTACTTCCTATACACAAATTAGAAGTTGACTGAAAGAAAGGATTTAAATTGAAGATCACATAGCTGCCTCAGGTATCTAAGTAGCTGAATAATATTTCTTAGACTATCAAATACTCATATATTAATTTATGCAAGTAATAGCTGGAAGATCTAACATGAGATAATAAGAACTATAGCCTTCTCTCTGGAATAACAAATTATCAATTACTGGAGACCAAAACAAAAAAAAGCTAAATGAACCCAAATATTGCAAAAGAAGCAACAATTAGGCACCAAATTCAAATTCTCTCTTACCAAAAGTTCTTTTTTTTTACTGTGTGACAAGGGCAACATTTCCGGCCTTTAAGATGGCACATCTTTCATTAGCAGGGCTGCCAAGTATGGCGTTTCATTGCGGACAAAAATTCCCTAACAAAAAGTGACTTACTTGGAGAAATAAAGAGTGAGATTAAAAAACTGAGGTCGCTGAATTGAAAATTTTACTTCCAAAAATAATAATGGTCCACAATTTAAGAAAAAATTTAGTTCAAAGTCTAAAACTCGAGTTGACTTTCTAAAAAATATGTCTGACGCAAAAAGTCAGTCAACCGGAAAAATCAACACCGAAAAAAATAGTCGAGAGGAAGCAGAAACTGATTTGCGCCTCAACCAGATGTAAGGAGGATATCCTTTTACAGTATTACAGGAAGTGATGTGCTATGCATACGGGAATAAGAGAATTCTTCGCGTGGGAATTCCTCAAAGCAGCAAACATGAACGTTCACTCGCATTCTGCAAGTTCTGTTCAACAAATACTTGTCAATGCGGTCCTCAACAACTTGAACCGCGTGCCCCAACAAGAAAATCAAACCTCAGCAACAAGTACTTCCACTGACGAGGTGTCAGTGACTTCTGAACTAAACCGAGCCTTCTGAATACCACGGACATCAACAGGCAATTTTGCCGTCGATGGTGGCATCTATAAGAGCCGTTGAGAGTAACTTTTCAGCCACTTCCAATTAAGGAAGGGCCGGAAGAGGTTCTGAAAGTCGAGGGAGACCACAGTCCCACAATGGGCGTTTTCAGCCACACCGTCCCTGCGGAAACCAAAGATCAACACGAGATGTGGCTGAACCAAGTGTGTTTTAAAAAGACGTCTGTCTTCTCGGTTGTCCTGAATGGGAAAAGGTTCCGCATGGAGAAGTTAAAGCGGATTTGATAAGGAAAAACCACTACTTGATGCGTGGCCAGTGATTAAAGACTGGAGTGCGGAAACTTTGACAGCGGAGATCAATAATCTTTTTGGATCTGCTCTGAAAAACCCAAGTGGTGATAATGTAAGGTGAGCTAATTTATAAGTACCGTCATATATAAAAAATAAACAGTGCATTTGAAGTTGACT
The DNA here is from genome assembly GCF_977016875.1 of Pavona decussata. Classification (NCBI taxonomy): domain Eukaryota; kingdom Metazoa; phylum Cnidaria; class Anthozoa; order Scleractinia; family Agariciidae; genus Pavona; species Pavona decussata. Next base: position 5,878,646 of record NW_028145444.1, on the reverse strand, counting down.
GCATAAAAAAAGCAAAGATGTTTTACTGATAATTTAAATTTGCGGCTTATGAAGGTCCGAAACTGTAGCGCCGGCAACAAAAATGGCGCCAAGTATTTCGGTTTCTTGTAACTAATGAGTAAAATTACTTAAGGTGGCCGAACACAGTTTGCGCGCCCTTTACAGATTCTGTTAGTGATGCTACTAAATGCAAGCTAGGGTTGTGGTAAGCAAATACTATCGATCCCTCAATTTTATACCAAATGGATAACAAAGGTAAGTTTTGCTCTTAAAATAACTTAGTTTCTCGTTTGCGAAACCTTGTTCATTTATTGCCGAACAAAGAAAGTGAGTTCACGAAGAGCTAAGCCTTTTTGTACGCTTTTCACCTTTGCTGAGAAAACTTAAAAGCCACGCAAAAAATTGTGACTGGTTGTTTTAATGGAAATGAACTGTTTTCTAAGGAACCGCTCTTTAGAATTTCGTGAAATTTAACAAAACAGTAGTTCTCTAAAAGCATAACTTGCCTACAAACAAAAACCAAAATATAACAGAGGGTATCTTCAAAAAACACTAAAGTGCAAAACCAGCATTAACAGGAGATCTCTCTGTTAAAATTACATGAAAGCAGCGTCACTGTGTCAGTATTTTGTGAGTTTTTCTGGATACAAAAAATGGACAAAATCTAACGAGTGCATTTTCTAAAAATTAAGGAAAACCATTATTTGTGGACGTTTCATGGCTTGCTGCATTGTCATGGCAACAGCACCTTGCTCAACAAGAAGTATCAAAATTCATTCCTTCTAAGTTAATCTTGCACCATGCTTATTTCGGGCACTCAGGAGTACATAGTTTTCAAATAATGTTTACAAACACCTGTATATTGGAAAACTGTGTTCGGCCACCTTAACGCTGATTGGTTAAGAGAGAGGACCCTTTACCAAGGGTTCTAAAGAGCAGGAAAAATAAGTTTTACTTTTTAAGCTGGGTTGTTTGGTTAAAAAGACATGGAAAATGTGTAAATAGTTATTAAAAAAGGATCCTAAAGGGTAAAGGTGAACTTGGCTAAGCACCTGGGCCCCAGTTGTTCTTAAGACAATTAACCCTAATCCAAGATAATAAGGACCTTAAGCAACCCTGGACGGCGAGCACGAGGACGGCAACCCATGACGAGGGGGAATGGGGCTAGAACGCCGTCCTTTGGCGCGCAAAGTTTAAACTTAAGCAAGCAGAGGTCGCGTCGGTCAGGTTTCGCTTCACTATGGCCTCTTTTAGGGATACGAGAAACTTGTTAACGGCGGCGCTGTGCGATGATTTGATTTCAGAAGACGAGTATTTACTTCTTTATGATCTGAACCGTTCCAAAAACCTTGATTTGCCGTACGACGAATTTACATTTGAGTTGGATGAGATGGAAAATTCAGAGTGTGTTGCCGAGTTTAGAGTAAATAAACATGACCTGCCTGCTTTAGCTGAAGCCCTTCAGATTCCAGATGTGTTCAAATGCCGACAGCGTTCCATCAGCGGTGGTATGGAAGGCCTTTGCATGCTTCTGAGGAGACTTGCTTACCCATGTCAATACTCGGATATGATAGCGGGCTTTGGAAGACCCACACCGGTACTAAGCATGATTACCAATGAGGTGATAGATTACATTTACAACAATCACAGCCACCAAATCAGGCAATGGAATCCCACTATTTTACAGCCAGCGCAACTTCAAGAATACGCAAATGCAATCCACATAAAGGGAGCGGCCCTTGATAATTGTTTTGGCTTCATAGATGGCACTGTGAGGCCAATTAGCCGACCAGGAGAACATCATGCAGCGAATTGTATACAACGGGCATAAACGCGTGCATGGTTTGAAGTTTCAGTCTGTGGCTCTTCCAAATGGTCTGATTGCCAACATGTATGGACCCGTGGGTGAGTATCTTGTTTTAATACGATTTATCATCAAAGAAAAGCTGTCGGAGAGCTATTATATGAGCCGACGTTTGATTTTCGACGGTAACGTATATAAAAAAATATAAATTGCCGGGAAAGTTATTAGTTTCCTTTTTTTTAGAGACAATTATCTTGTGAACTTTTGTTTTCAGAGGGCCGAAAGCATGCTGCTGGGATGCTTGCAGACTCTGGGTTGCTTCATCAGTTGCAGCTACATGCTGTATCTCCCCTCGGTCAACCCATGTGTATCTACGGAGATCCAGCATACCCTCCAAGAGTGCAACTTCAAGCCCCATACAGAAATGCTATCTTGACGGCTGACATGCAAGCATTCAACACCTCCATGAGTGAAGTGAGAGTTGCAGTGGAGTGGCTGTTTGGGGACATAGTGAACTATTTCAAGTTTATAGATTACAAGAAAAACCTTAAAATTGGCCTCAGCAGTGTTGGAAAAATGTATCTAGTTTGTGCTATACTGAGAAACGCACTTACATGTCTTTACGGCAACGCTACATCTGAGTTCTTTCACCTTGATCCTCCAACACTAGCAGACTACTTTATTTGAAAAACTGTGTGAATTTGTGTACAAATTTTCAAAGCTTCAAAAGTTCTTACATGCAGTCAGATCACAATTGTAGGATCATTGTTCACAATGAATTTATATAATTTAATTTATATAACACCACTAAAAGATTGTAATAATCAACATGTAAATAGAAAAAAAGCACAAATAAACATTATCATTATCACAACTACAACCTCAACTGAACAGCCCATATAAAAGTATTAAGTACAACGAGCTGTACATATTAAACGACAACAAGTTTTAACGGAGACAATTTATCAGTCTGCAAGTTAATAAATGCACGGAATGTCTATTTGTTTACAAATTTAGACATAAGAAGCATCATAGCATTATTTTGCTGTTGCATCATCCTCATCATTTCCAGTTGTTGTTGTTGAATGCTTTGCAGATTTTCTTGTTCTTTCTGTTTTATTCGCAACTCCTCTTGTCGAAACTGGTAATCCCTCTGTGATTTTTCTTTTAGGAATTCTACAGTTTCTCCTCCGTTTCTTCGTGTTTTCTTAGGTTTGACAGCACAGCCCTCTTCAGCGTTCTTTCTCTTTTTCGTTTCGCTTAATTTTTCCGTCGCTCTGAGCCTTTAATACTTCTTCCGCACTCGCTCTAGCTACTTCAGCTTTTTTCTTCGTGTTCTCCTTTCCTTTCAGTTGTTCCCCTTCTGAAGCCTCCCATTTCTCATAAATTTCTTCCATGGCCTTATCAACTTCGGTATCTTCGACTTCAATGCCAGACGCCCGCTGCTCGGTTTTCATTTTTGTTTTGAACTTTGAAAGCAGAAGCTGGAAATGCTCTCGGATCGATCGCTTTGAGACTTTAAACTTTGGATCCTTGATGTTGTTGAGTCTTTCGGCTATTTCGTCCCATACCTTCCCTCTCTCCAATGTTCGAGGTTTGAATTTATAGGGCTCGCTAACTAGGATTTCTCGGCACAAAATAACATCGTGGTTTTCTGTCCACTCCATGATATTTGACCTATAAATTGAAATAAAATGAAGTTAGCGAGATAAAATCGCTCACAAATAAATTGAGCTTTTCATGTCCAAGGTTACTTAAATAATCCTATCAGCTTTGTTTTGAAAATCGGGTACATTTCGGAGAAAGCCGAGGTAAATGCCATGAAAAGAAAAGATATATTTACCCATTTTTAGCAATGGCGGGAACTTCACTTCCAGGATTCGCCATAGTCGCTGTGAATTTGCGTTTTTGCACTGGAAAGAAGAAAGAAAAAATCAATACCTTTTGCTCATGCGACCTAATATCGGTAGTTTAGAATATAATCCAGATTAGGCTTGGAAAAGACACGGATTTCAAAGTTAACATTCAAAAACAAACTCAGGTTCTCGAGACACCGCCAAACTGGTGAAAACGACCGCCGCGACATCAGGTGGACGGCTCGACTATTATGCAAATTGCAGTCAACAACGCAATCTTGACTTCTGGTTGACCTCCTCGGGATCACCGTCCAAGGTTGCTTAAGGCCGGTAATAACTTAACTAAGGAGTTTATTTCTCAATCCACGAATGTTGTTCAACACTGATATTCTGCAGAATATATCTTAAAAATTGTTTTTCAAAAAAAGCAGGGCCCTGGTGGGTTTGTGTTCTGTGGTTGGAGAAATTCACTTATGGTGGTCAAGTTCCTCAACTTTGCTTGCTATATTTACAACTTCCTGCAACCTACAGAAAGGAGCAAATTGTTTGTGGTCTGCAAGTAGTGTCAAACAGGACCCAGGTACTCCTAGGTACTCAAAACCAGTAAAATAGCATACATTTTGAAAACACCTTTTCGTGGGGGAAAACAAAGTGAAGGACACAACATAGCACTGAGTATATTTGTTTGTACTACTTAAGTATGCATTTAGGTATGTAAAGAAAAATAAGTGTCGGAATGTGACATAAATACTCAAAGACACTTTTATAATCAATACTGGTGGGAACGATAAATGCCTACTAATCAGGTAACATTCGTTGTTTCACATGCGCAGTTAGATTGATGGACCTGAGCATTTAAAGTTTTTTTTATTTATTTATCACCAGACCCATGCCATCCAATTCCAACTGTACACAAGAAAGTGTGGGGTGGATATGTTTCTTCAACTAATTGTAACAAGAAAGTGTGGGGTGGATATGTTTCTTCAACTAATTGTAACCTTTAAGTTTTGTTTTATTCAGAATGGAGTTTGTCAAGAGCATTGGTTCCAACATTTTACCCATAAAGCTGCAGGCTGGCCAGGAACTGAATGCAAAAGTACTAAAGCACATTACAGGAACAAGTTCAATATATGTTAAAGCATTGGAGGAAATTAATGGCAGAGAGGAAGTGAGAATGAAAATAACAGTAACAGTAACCTTGGTAGAAATAGTGCAAGGTACAGAAGGCCCATTGTCTGGAATTTGCTACCTAAAGCCATCAAGGATGCTTCTTCCCTATAGCTTTTGAAACCAAAACTTAGACAGGCCTCAAGGACATTTGATCGTATTCAATTCGAAAAGGAGGCCTGTGTCATAACATCAAAGCAAACGGATATTTTATATTCCTGAGTTCTTGAAATTTTGTTACGTTAAGTAAGCTTTAAAAAATTAAGACTTATACATATATTTAAGTAGTTTTTTTAGTTCCTGGCAGGTCCAAGCCAGGCTTTGGGATTCCGCAAACCAACCTGCCCCAACAAAAATTATATGTATGTATGTATGTATGTATGTATGTATGTATGTAGGTAGGTAGGTAGGTAGGTAGGTAGGTAGGTAGGTAGGTAGGTAGGTAGGTAGGTAGGTAGGTATGTTTTGTATGTATGTTTTGTTTGTATGTATGTCTGTATGTATGTATGTAGGTAGGTAGGTAGGTAGGTAGGTAGGTAGGTAGGTAGGTAGGTAGGTAGGTAGGTAGGTAGGTAGGTAGGTAGGTATGTATGTATGTATGTTTTGTATGTATGTTTTGTTTGTATGTATGTCTGTATGTATGTATGTATGTATGTAGGTAGGTAGGTAGGTAGGTAGGTAGGTAGGTAGGTAGGTAGGTAGATAGGTAGGTAGGTAGGTAGGTAGGTAGGTAGGTAGGTAGGTAGGTATGTATGTATGTATGTATGTATGTATGTTTTGTATGTATGTTTTGTTTGTATGTATGTATGTATGTATGTATGTATGTATGTATGTATGTATGTATGTATGTATGTATGTATGTATGTATGTATGTATGTATTATTGAAGGAACGTCGACTACTCTCGTTCAGCTATTTACAATACTTCCCCATTTTACTTGTTTATTCTCTTGCTAAAACTATTTCAGCAAAAACAAAACTCCAATGGTCGATTTTTTACATCAACAAAACACGGTTTAATTCTATGTTGCATAGTTTACATTTAAAACTTTCCCGAGTGCTCAAGAAATTATCTCTATCACCTTGCAAAAACCGCCAGTGTTAATGTACGCTTTCGGTGACAATCATGTAAACTCATAAAATGCTGCTGAAATTTTAAAAAGAAATATTGTTTACTTTTCTTAACGCTACTTTTTATACCTTACTTGTGTTCCAGCGTGCTCATTAACAAATAACGTGCACTTTTATAAATTAAAGAGATATTACATTCAAAACGTTCTCGCCACTGCTAGTGTTAAGCAGGCAGGCCTTCCAGAGGTTGAGCAAGGAAAGAGAATGAGAAATCAAACATGTTCCAAGAAGAATGCCGCATATCAACACGTAAACATTTGTTTGCACTGTATACAACAAAACTAAATATTCTATGGCACTGAGGCCCTTAATCTGGGTAACGTGCAGTCGGTAAATTGTATCTTCTTGATTATGTACATGTAAGCTAACAGAACGAAAGTAGAAAATAAAGACGTTACATAAAAGTATATACACGCAGCAGAAGTCAAGGAAATGGCTAGTTCTTAGGGGTCACTACGATTCATTAGAGAGATTTAGCTTCCCGTTTACGACTAATGCCAAACAGGAAACGACAAATCGCTCTTTGCGCTAAAATGCATAAGCTTGATTCTCATACTCGCTTCTCTCTTTTTCGTTTTTGCTTGATAGCTGTCGCCGACTGGGTGGGGATCAGCTTAAACCAAAAAAAGCTTCATTGTTTTTCATCAAAGAGAAAATTTCAGCCTGGCGTTTGCCGTAAAAGCGATGCTAAATCTCTCTATTAACTGGACGAATAATGCCATCTACGAGAGACCCAGTAGCATCAAGACTGTACACAGAACGATCCTTAAAGTACCAAATGAAAACAACATCGTTCTCCTCGTCGATTCCTTGTTTTTCCCCTCTATACCACCCCGGTTTCCAGCTAGTTCCTTCTAAATCCTTTTTATTCCATGAAACCTCCACCGTCTGGCCTACCGCGAAGAATTTCTACCCTCTGTTCCTCCTCCCTCTCGAAGCTTTGCTGGAATCTTTCACTTTCTTTCAGAGTATTGTCTGACGTTTTCCTCACATCATTCTGCTTTAACAATGTTTTCATGTTTGGATTTACATGCTGTCGTTGTTGACTTTTCATTTTTCACTGCCCTGTAATTTTCTAGTTTTCTTTTTAAGTTCATCAACTATTTGCCGCGAAATTTCTTCGTCCTTGCCGACAATGACCTTTAAGGCGTCAAGAAAATCTTCAACATTTCTTTTCTGCATGTTTTCAACCTCAATAGATGGAGCTTTTAGAGAGAGCATGTCTTTGAGACATGACGTTCTTGTGGTGACGGTATTGTCTTACCCATGAGAAAATGTTCTGCGACGACAAACAGTTTTCATATTCAGCTCACCTTGAGGTTTTGTGATTAGTTTAGCTGTCTCAATAATATGCAGTATACATAAATATTCTCTTGAGAAGGCAGCCTCGGGAAAACCTGCCTTTAAAAGCCCCACCCTTGCAATTAGCTCTTCCTTTGTGCCCACTTCTAAAATTCGCTGTCCTCTTAAAATTGCTCTACTACGAAAACCACCAATGCGTGGAATGGGACTGAATTTTCGTATCACTGCCCCGCACACTTTCGTTAACAAATTCCACAAATTCCTGGATACTGGCGGTGGGCGGCAAGTTTGCGCGATTTTTTTTACTAGTAAAAACAAACACGAGAGCCATTGTTGCGATGGCGGAAGTTACCAGTAAACGAGGTAGATGTTATATCAACGGGAGACCTCTTTAACTTGATTTGAGAAGAAAAATAAAAGATATTGTTGAAGATGGCGGTGACTTTGTAACTGGCTTTTTCCCCGGGAATTTCTTAGCCATTGCTGAAAGAAACGGTCAAATTCGATACTGTGCCGAAAATTTGGAAAGAAGTGGTTGAAAAAGGCGATACAGGAATTACAAAAACGCGTGCAGCTGGCGTAAAGCAAATTCAGCAGGATGATATTGACTTTACAAGATTTCTTAAGACTGATAGAGCTTCAATGACTGCTGGTGAGTGGTATAAGCATACGAATGACAATTGTAACATTGCTACAGGAACATCAAATACAGCTATTCGGCGAGTACTCCGAAACACAATGACCGATGGAAAACGGACCTGGAAAAAGTTAACAAGGCCCATTGCAGAGAAATTCACCCCAAGACAACATTAATTATTGTCAGCATTATGTTAATTATATTTCCACAGTTGACCCGTATAAACTTAAGTTCTTTGATGAATCAGGAATCAAGCTTCCAGATGTTGGAAGACCTAACTATGGTCATTCTCTTATTGGCACTCCAGCTGTTGAGATCGTGCGGTATGCAACTTCTCCAAATATCACACTAAATTTTATGTGTGGTGTTGACAGAATTCTTTATGCCAACACGGTTGATGGTAACAGCAATGCGCTTACTTTTCTAAATTTTTTCGAAGAAGCAGCTTCTGTTTATCTTCCCGATGGTACACCGGCGTACAGTTATGATGATAATGTAGCTTTTGACAACGCGCCAATTCATCGTCACCGGGCAGGACAGGCCCTTGGTGAATGGTTGGATGACATTGGTTGCACAGCCGTCTATTTACCAACATATTCCCCTGAATTCAACCCAGCCGAACATGTTTTCAACAAGCTAAAGACGACCCTGAGACGCTTCGAGTATGGAGAACTTTTGAGAGACAGTCTGCATGTGGCAGTTCACGAAGCAGTGAAGAATTATGCCTGGAGATATGAGAGGATTTTTTGCCTATAGTGGCTACATTTAACGTGAAGAAACTCTCATTCTTTCCAGCTTTTCATTCTATGATCAAAAGGCAGACTTAACATGTAAATATTTATTGTCTGAAATGGGAAGCAATAACTGAGCGAGACATCAGTCTGCCAATGTAAAGTGTTAATTAACTGCGCGTACACTGTGCGCATCGAGAAACAAAAAAAACTGATTTATTTGAAACTCAACTTCTGAAATTGTTAATTGAAGTTGAACTCAGTAAAGAACGTACAGTTTATGACTGATAGTAAAACACCTGTAAACACAACAACTTAACACTGCCACAACACTGCACTCGAATGTCACGCAATGCTATACTATGGAAAGTCTTTCATCTCTGTGATTATTCCAATAATATTTCAAAACTAACACAAGGTAGTACAACAGAGAACTGAAATTGTTTTCTTCGAAGTGTTTCCGTTCAGTCAACGCTTACAAGCTTTGCAGCTTCAAATAGCAATGAAAGGCCATAATCCTGACTGGAATCATGATTGTTTAACACATTTGAAGGGCACATTTTTAAACTTTCTTTCAGTCCCAACTCCAGGTGGCGATTTTCTTCTTTCAAAGTTGTAGGCTCATCCAACAGTAACTGAGGACCGCATGCGGTGACAGCAGCTGTGCTAGTACTGCTGCTAGTAAGTCTTCCGTAAATTACGCCTTGACTGTGTCGAATGGTAAAACTGTTGGGCAGCATGCCTTTGCAAGGAAAATTGATTCCTTTTTGCTCCCACAAGTCTTGCACCCGGTTTATGGAGCGATCTTTTGATTTTCTCGACGGTTCCAAAGTTACAGCGAAGCTCTCATTGTATTCATTTAACAGTTGCTGCATTTCACTTTGAGAGGGAATTTTACCGTGACAAATTCTTTCTAGTTTTCTTATATCAGTGTTTACTACGAGCCAGTTGGGAACTCTTTCGCCGGTCACCGTTTGCCGCAAATACTTTGCTTTATTGCTGTTAATCAGATCCGATTGTACTTTAGCGGCAAATGTATTCATACTAGAGGCAAAACGTTCCTCCTTTGAAGCGAAATCTTCATCCAGTTTCTTCAATTTGGTCTTACTGGTTTTAAGCTCAGCTTGCAACGATTTATAGTATCTTTCCTCCTCGGAATGTTTCTTTATGTCTTTACAAATTATAATAAGAATGATTGCGCAGAAATGCAAGCAGAAAATGAACGCATTGTCTTGTTATGCCCCGAGGTATGACAATTGGAACACAACGGCTTGGTATTTGCAACTAACACCTTGAAACTCATTTCAAGATCCAAAAGTTCATTTTCTTTCTTCGGTATTATTTCTTGCTGTTGTTTCTTCTCTGAGTCAAGTTTGTTGAAGAATTTTTGAGTTGCCGTTTCGTACTGAAACACGGGCTCGGTAGTGGATAATTGTTCGTCGAAACACCTCAATGCGACTCGCTTTTGCTTCTTTCTTGCATTGTCAACACCTGTTGTACTTTTCTCGGAATTAGCAACTGGCGATGTTGATGTTCGAAGACGCTTCTGAGATGTTCTCCCAGCAATTTCCGACCTGGGCGGCATTAATGCTAATTCGTTCACCTTTAGCGTTATTCGTTTCAAGTGTTCTCTTTCTACTGTTGCTGTCTCAATCATATCTATGAAGGAATCTAGATCATCCGCAAGAAGTTCGAACCAGTCATTCCCATCAAGGTACTTTAAACCTACAACACTCCGCTTTCCTAGGCTTGGAAATCTTTCAATAATTTGTTCTAACAAGGCCTCCATAGTCAAAGCTTTACCCTCCTTTGTACTCATAAAAATCTTTATCCATTTTCCACTTGGACCCGCAATTTTAAAGACATATCTTTCCATGATTTCAGCGATGTGTTTTTCTACTAGTACAATAGAAACGGCGCCAAGCAGCTACACTTCAGACAAGCGGCCGCGGCAACACTTCAATGGCGGCAAAGTCACAGGGACCCAGGAATTTATGGAATTTGTTAACGAAAGTGGGCAGGGTGGTGATACCAAAATTCGGTCCCATTCCACGCATCCGTGGTTTTCGTAGTAAGTTGAGCAAAAGACAATCGCATTAGCCCAGCACTAGAGTTTGGTATGGACTCTATCTTTCCATCATACAGTTTCACTTCGTCTAGACAGGGCGCTTCATCCTCCTTGCTTGGGTGGTTTTGTACAATCCGTTGTACAAGTTCGTGTTTTTTTCCAGAGGGAAATAGCTTAGATTCACTGCACATTTTGACAAGGGTTTCTTTACTCTCTCGATATAAAGGATGGTGTTTCCATGTTTCTCTCTTCATATCGTCATTCTTCTGTGCTTGCAGTTTCCCGTGCATACTGATGAAGTATGCAGAGGCCTCATCAGGCGACACCCAAGCGAGAAAAGCGATAGACTTCATGGTTCCTTTTGATGGTTGTGGTAACACTCTAAAGCAGGGGCTAAGGACCTTTTCCGACAAAAAATGAGCGGGACATTCATCCCATGGTCCCACTGGGAAGTCCCGTCCTTCCTCAAAACCCATGTAATGTAGTTCACCCAGCTTTTCCCAGAGTTTAAAATCTGGCAAAGGCTGAGGGTCAAAACGTTCAAGTGGTTTCTGTCCTCTCTAGCATTCACATGCCCGAAATATCGAGGTGCTGCAATTATCAATGTAAGGTCTATTCGAAGAAGTTAAGTGCGACATAATCTTCGCCATATGTTCCCTTAAATTCTTTTTTGCCCACCACACATTTTCCAAATAGCTCAAAATTTCACCCTTCATAGGTTGATAAATTGTTTCATCCTCTTTTCTCCCTTCTTCAGATAGCAGCCTAAGAGATTTCAAGCCAACTTCATTGTTAAATATGAAGTTTTTGTTGCTTCCAATTCCCCAGAAACACTCAATAGACTCTTTGCTAAAGAAACCTTTTGAAATGCAATCGATAACTTCTTTAGCAATGTGCTCCATGTTTTTGTTGTGGTCTTTACTTCCAGGAGATGCTTGCTCATGTACATGGTGAGAGGAAAACGGGCCACGATCTGAAAGAACTTTGTTTTTAACTGTGTGTACACGTTCAACAAAGTTCCTTTCTCTCAAATATTCTGCGAATGATCTTTGAGTTACTTTATCCAGATCAAGGAAATTGAGAAACCGAACAAGCAGCATCTGGACTAGTAAATTGCTTGCTGCTTCTGATGGACCATTGTCTACAATGAAACCCATTATTTCTTTTAGCTTTCCTGTTTCCTGATTGCGGAAGTACTTGTCCAAGCTTGGAATTGACATACTGTAAGAAGAAACAGTTCATTAAGAACACGAAAAACCGTCTCCGGTTCAGTTAAAGAAAGGTTTACGGGGGTCACAGCCTTCCCAGTTCTCGTGACATTAATAACAACATCTGTGTTTGGAATTAAAAGGCTGGCATTATCCAACTCCGGTTGTTATCTAACTTCCATAAACAAATGACTTCTTGGGGTGACTGCATTCACTCGTGATTGATCAAATGTATGATCTGGAGTTTCAAAGTTTCTCCACGTTTTCCCGGGCTTTAGAACTGGCTGAACGTCTCCACAAATAATGCATTTTGCATACTTAGAGTCGATAAAGAAAGAATTCGGTTTTTCAGCGGCAGAGTCAACAAGATAATTAACATGTGACGACATCCAATGTGCGTTTAGTGGATGCAACCTCCTCGGAAGTATTGGGAGCTCTATGGAGTGACACATCAGCGTTGATTTCCCGTCCGTGATGGTGTCGCTTTATTTGTGTTGTGCCTTTCCGATAGTTGTTGGTGTATGTATATAAGAATGAAGTTGAAATTGAAAGTTCAGGCTTAAAGAAGAAGGTCATTCCAATATGGCACTTTTCCTCCTTTCGTCAATAAAAAGGTAATGTAAACATTAGGTACTCTTCACATTTCAGCTTTTTTTCCTCTTCCTTCTGCAATTGTCCTAATATTCTCTTCTTTCCTCTTCTTTGCTGTGCGTTGGATGTGACTATGCTGCTGAGAAACAGTCATGTCATTTCTCACAGTCAGTAAATTAAATTCAATGTCCTTGAATTTTTTTAGCTTTGCATTCAAGTTTGCTCAGTGCCCACTTACACTGCCCTTGAGCTGGGTTCCTTTGAGTGATACGACATTTTTAACACTTGTTATTTTGGCAACAATGGCCTCCAACACATCCCTGTCCCTTTTGCTGTCGAGATATTTTAAAATGTCATTAAAATTATTCTTCAAGTTGGAATGCACGAAGCCTTTCACAGCACCATCCTTTAATAATAATCTTTAATAATAATCTTTTATTAGGATGCTTCCAGTCACTTAACATGGTTTTCAGAAGGGTCCTATAAAGATTAAATATACAAAAGGTTAGAAAAATACAATATATAAGACAAAATTACAAACTGACAAAAACAGCAATTCAAACTAGAAGCTGAAACTACAAAGATATCATCACTGGGGTTAAAAACTTCAAATTGATAAAAAATGATCAAAGCAAAGAAGCCCGATAGGGTTAATTAAAAAATCTGGCAAACATGTTTCACTTAAAAGTAGCAATATTCGGTGCATTTCTGGTCTCTCTCTCTAATTCATTCCAGTCTTTTAGAGAGTGATGGCAAACTCTCTGCTTTCCCCAATTTCTGGTAACACGGGGTAGTCTGAGCATGTATTTGTTCCTTGTATTATAATTATGAATGTCACTATTTGTTAGTAAATTCACAGAGTGGTCCATAAGTCCATTAATGCACTTGTAAATATATATACAACGATGGTAAGATCTACGTTGTTCTAGGTTCAGCCACTTTAAAGTTACCAGGGCATCAGTAGCTGACGAATAAAGTGGCCTGTCTAGAATAATTTTTGCGGCCTTGTTCTGCAAAACCTGTAGGTCGTTCATAAGAGTCACGTTGTTCTTGTCGCCCCACACAAGATCGCCATAACCAAAAACTGGAAGAACAAGAGTGTTGTAGAATAGTAGGCGAGCGAAGAAAGGTAATAAATGTTTAATCCTAAGTAAAAGACCTAGTTGCTGATTAACTTTAGAAATTACATCCTCTACATAATCAGACCATGTGAAGTCTGAGGCCAGCATAATCCCTAAATACTTAACTTATTTACACTATCAAGATCACAATCAAATATAGATACAGACAGCGAGGAAACATTAACTAATTTTCTGTTACTTCTGATTAACATAGATTTGGTCTTTGAGAGGTTTAGTGTAAGTTTGTTCGCCTTTAGCCACAATGCTACATTATAAAGATCCTCATTTAATTTGCTCTCCAGCTGGTGTGGCTCTTTTGAAAAGCAGAAGAGAACGGTGTTGTCAGCGTACAGTGAAACCTCGCAAGGTTCAATAACAGCAGGGAGCTTGTTAATATATACAAGGAACAGCAGCGGACCCAAGATGCTTCCTTGTGGAACACTGAAAGTGACGGGTAGAGCTTCAAATAATTCATTCTCACAAGAAGTTCGCTGTTTCCGATTACTCAAGCATGACGTAAACCACTCCAAAGCACTGGCAGGGACTCCAACTGATGACAACTTGGACATCAAGATTCCGTTCCATGATCCACCGTTTCGAACGCCTTAGTGAGATCCAGGAAAACTGCACCGCAAATGTGCCCTTTCTCCATGTTAAGTAGGACTTCATCAGCAAAGCTAGACAATGCAGTGGCTGTTGAGCGTTTCGAGGAAAAACAAAACTAATTGTTTGAAAGCAGATTGTTTGAATTCAGATATTCGTGCAACTGGGAGTGGACCACTCTTTCTAAAATCTTGCTAAGAGTGGGCAGTATAGAGATTGGGTGGTAGTTTAGACATAGTAACACTGACAATTTCTACAACCCTGTTGATGTCTGTTTCTTTTCCTTCTACTATAAATGCTTTCGCTTGCTGTAAATTTCGGCAGCTTGCGATGTCTCCAATTCCTCTCCAACATCAGCTATTGCCCGAAGTTCAGCCTTTCTTTTCCATTTTTGCAGCAAATTAGTTCCCTTTTCATTCCGTCAATGTTTTGTTCCAGGGGCCCATGAACTCTGCTTCTTTGCAAAACGACAAGTTTCGTTTCATCCCGTGTAACTGGCAACTGCTCACGTTGTCGAGTTCTTTTTGCGTTTGTGATTGCTTTTTTATTCTGCCTTGCGTAAACGCGCCCAGATGCACCCGGAAATGGCAAAGAAGAACGGTCTTTCATGTACTGTACTGCGGCATTTGAAGAACAGTGTATGTAGCCTTGATGCTCCTCTATAGACGGTTTTCTATTTACTGTTGAACTCATTTCGCTGTCTGAAACACTGACATTCCTTCTCTTCCTGGAGTTTCTATTTCTTTCTTCTGGTGAGGCATTCCAATTTCATTCCCTTGTTTCTTCCTTTCTGTTCTCATTTGTACCATTACTCAGTTCACTTTACCTCGAACTTTTGCTATCATCCACTTGCTTTTCAAGTTTGACTTTTCCATGGGATTCGCATTTGTGCCTTTTAGTGTCATCTGTAGTAATACTTCCCTCATATGTTTCGGTTTTTTCAATTTCAATTTTTTCTTGGCAAACATTAACGTTTTTACTCCCTTGCTCCGTGTCAGAACAGTGCTCTTCCTCTTTCCTTTCCTCTATGCGTTCTCTCCGTTCTCCTTCTTTTTCATCCTTTACTTTATCACTACTCCCATATTGTTTTTCCTCCTTACACTGCTCCGCTCCCATTTCCTCGCACATACGACTCTCTTGCTTGTCCATTCTACCTTTGCCGAGATTACTTTTCTTTTGCTGCTTCTTTGTGCATTTTTTGTCCGTTGGTGTGGTTTTTTGAGTGGCCTGCTTATCTAAATGTTGTTTTGAACCTCTCCTCTTTGTGACAACATGCCAAGTATTTTCTCTGTTCCCTCTATTACTGATGTCACATGTTCTTCTTTGCTCGTTTCAACTATTACCCTGCCAAAACTACCTGCGGCTGCGCGTTTTTTTCCTCCTTTGCTGGCGTTTTCTTTGTGTCGTGCTCCCTTTCCTGTTGTTTTGACCTCCGCCTTGTAGTGAAAGTATGCCACAGGTTTTCAGTTTCTTCTACTGCAGTTCCTGAGCAGGTTGTCGCTGTAGCTGTATCTTGCGTCAAGAAAACTTTGTCACTCTGTTTAAATAATGTTACAAAATGATTTACGACAAACTCCTTTGAGCGATCTGGCCAATCATTTGTACTGGTCCACAGGATTGCCACAACTGCGGAGTCTGAAGGGTTAGACCACGGTCTAGGCTAAAAAAGGCTTTAAAATGAATAGTCAATGGCTGTTCTCATGATTTCACAGTTGAATGCTGCTTCAAAACCCTGTTTCAAATTAACATCCGACAAACTTGAAGCAAAACAGCAGGGATCACACAACGATTCCACAGACATAACACTGCCGGGACTTTTTCTTCCAATGTAGGGAATTTTAGCGTTGACTAACAAAGGATGATTTCTGTAGAACTCTCTGTTTCTGGCAAGCTCAAAACATGTGCGTAATCGAAGTTCAAATGCTAAGTTTTCATTTTGACAAACCGCCAAGCTAGCAGGATGACAGTTGCCATCCCCAGAAGAAGCCACTGAAGCATAACTTGCATAAATTGAATGAACGATATGCCGAGAAATGTTGTCGACCTGGCTTGATCTAAAATGTGTTTCAAAATTGATATTATCCACTTTCGCCTTTCCATTCCTCACATATTGCACAGAATTTGCTGAAATCATTGCAGCATAGCAGCTCTTTAGACTCCTTTAGTAATTTCATTGTTTTACGCGGAACAGAACTTTAGTAGTGACCATAAAGTAACTAAGTGACATTTACTTGGCAAAAATTATGATCTTCACAAAAGATGTATCTTTATGATTTTTTCGGCGCCTTTATTCAAGTTGTCACGCAATGCCTCCCGCTTCTTCTTGACAAACTAAGGAAAAATGTTATATCATCCCCTGGTCTTGAAACGTTAAGGACCATTTAACTGTAAATAAACGATAAAATAACTCATAGATGTTACCTGGGTGCCCCCTGGGGCATTCAATTTTTGCACTTCGACATCAAGAGAAAACCGATGAAACAGTAACACGGCCTTGAAAATTTTGATGTCAGTTTAGACACGTTTCGGCATGAAATTTTGGAGACGCAAGTCGATGATGTTCTTCGCTTCCAACAAACGTGTCGTTGTTGGACTTGAGCAAGAAAACATTCTTAAACTGAGACAGTGCATAGAGCAGTCAGAGGAAGCCGCGATTTACCTAGTTCGTGAGGAAACAATTTCAACAACTGCGGAAGTAGCGGAAGAACCCGGGATTTACCCAGCACTTCCCAAGATACCAGCCAACATAACAAGCAAGTCTCGCCAATAAAAAAAGCAAAGATTTCTCGGCAACCCACACTCGCTGAATTGTTTTTGCTGAAAAGATCAGCAGCTGCCCGTTCACCTCCACAACCTTATTCAGCTGCAATAGCAAGAAAAATAAAGATATTTAGTGCCAGGGAAACCACTGAGAGTTCAGGGATGCAAAAGGCATACCGAGAGTTCTGAACAATAAGGCAGAGGAGCTTTGCAGCACTAGTGCCCTAAAGAGTTTCAAGCCTGGCAAAATTCAGGGCGCTATAAATGTAGCCTGGACAATCAAGAAAACTGAATTTCTAAAGGAACAAAAGGAAAAGGTCAACAAAGAAGTAGTCTCCAAATGTCCAGTTGATTTGCTGAAAAAGTTTCACCTATTAAGAACTACTCTTAAGAAAAACACTGAACGCGTCGAGACAGCTGAATCATCGTCAAAAAATATTCAGGGAGAACTTGTACGCGAAAAAATATTCAGGGAGAACTTGTAAGTGTTAGACAAGAATTTTTTGATGTTGATATAAAGGAATTTGTCATACCACTCTTTTTCCGTGAACGCTGTCTCCACTATCTCAAACCACTGACCACTCATGTCAGTGTCCAACACCGTCGCTCAACAGAAGTACGAGAGAACTGATGCAATAAATAACAACCTGTACCATCGCCTTTTTGCATTCTTCTGTAAAGCGGGCGGACGAGAGAAAGGTTGATTTGTGAATTTCCTGCTGGAACACACACGGTCTTCTTAAGAGAAGAAATTCTAAGAATTTTTCGTCTACAATGTTTTTACAGTGGAAGCAGTATGCACACTAGGCAAGAATCGAGTACGCTGGCCGAGATGTTGAGCCATTTACCCGTACCAAATCATAATTTCACATCGTTTGGCACAGTAGAAAAAAGGATGTGTAAATGAGTAATCAGTACTATTCAGTTCGGTATGCGTACCACTTTCATCTGAGCCTTGCCTAAAATTTTATGCCAAGTAAATGGGGGTATAATCCTTTAATTAGTTTTTTCTTTTTACAATTACTGTCAAAATTCCCACACACTGATTGCCTCGTAGCGATTATCAATAAGAGTTTATAACATAGCAGGCATGCTTCCCTGTCTCATTCCTATTGGCATCATCAGGGTACATTTCCCAACATAAGCACGGCCATGTGTCCATAAGATGATGTGTTCAAATCAGACAAAGTCAGGTTTCTGTCACTTCGTTTCCCCAGAAATGGACGAAAAATAGCAAAAAACAACCCAACTTCCTTCATGAAAATTGAGTCTTCTCCAACTATACCGTGCACAATGTAAACATTGAGATGAATCGAAACCCTAGTTTGAGCATTTAACTTTGATTTGAACATTTGAGTACTTAAACATTTCGTGGCCTTGGAAACTTGTTTGTCTCATTCTCATTGACTTTAAACTTATTCAAAGAAGCAAATTTTCATTAACAATTTCAGATGAAATATCCATGTTGCACGGGCTGTGGTGCACTGTTCTAAAGAGTTTGTTTCAAGGCTGATTTATGTTGCAATTTCTCGGGTACGCCATCCAGATGATCTCCAGGTGTGTAGGTTCAAGTGTGACCAACTGCTCAAACCGTCAGATGAGGGGCTACGTGTCTGTGAAAACAGCCAAGCACAGTGTTCTGATTTATCATGTTGTGTCAATCGGGACTTGACCAGTGACTTCTTCAAAGTATCTGATTTGGAGGCAGAGTTTGGAGAGGGAGATGGAGAGGCTTCCGAGATACTACCGGTCGACAGCTACTCAGATGGCCTGGTTTCGTCTTATTTTGAAAGGGAGGATGACAATAAGTTTGTAGATTTAGGTGCTGTTTTCCTCGACTTAGATGAAGGTGAGAACGAACTTAGTCAATCACCTAATGATTTTGACATTTGCAAAGTCCTGCAAAATCAAACTGTCCCTGAGCCTGTGCAGGGAAACAAATTCTGTACTGCAAACAATGCTGCAATCTCCAAAGTTTTGACTGACAGTGTGCCACACACAGGACGAAAATCTAAGTTTCCGTATTTTGTGAAACCTGACGGAAACATGAAAATACTAATTTACGTCCCTTTCCTAATGATTTTTCTTTTTTTGGGTATTCATTTTGAAAATTTCTAGACGCCTCTCAACCCTAGAAAGGTCAACGACGATCCTTTTGGATGCTGACAAAGCTAAGGCGCGGGAGGTTCTTTCTTCTCCTCAAGCATTGTCATACATGTCTTCAGAGAACAGCGAAGAAGAAACAGAAGCAAGAATAAACGGCCCAAAGCCAAGGAAAATAAAAAAAGCTACAGTGGGAAAGGAGTAAGCTTAGGAACATTAAGGCTAGACTGGATGAAGAGTATCTCAAAGGCCTGAGCGAGAGGCAACGACGCACCACTGCACATGTTTGTCGGGGAGACGAAGTGTCAACTTGTCCCTGCCCAAATGAAGGCCCTCGCTGGGCAGTTTGTAGTGATTAATGACATTAGCTGAACCTTTCTTAAGTTGTACTTCAAAAAGTTCCTTTCAGCTCAAGTCAATAGAAAAAATTCATGTTGATGTGACTTTTTTTCTCTTTTTACTTCGTGTATTAAAATCGATAAGTTGGTATGTGTACTGCGAATGTGGCTATTACAGACAATAAATAAGTAGACTTCTAGTGCAATGCTGTGTTTTAATTTAGTGTAGACCATCAGTAGTCCCGCCGGACTTCCTATTTTTCCCAGCAATTTTTCTAATGCAAATAAGACATAAGATCGAAGAAAGAGAAGCAACGCACAGTTCCGTAGATTTAGAAAGAACATCCACCAGGAAACGATTGCACTAGGTGCTGATCACAAAGCACTGTGATATAAAAAGAACCTGGAAGACAAAAAAAAACAACAACCACAAATTAAACAGACCTTCTGGAGAAGTGAAAACGGAAGAATCACCTTGAAATTGGAGGTTTCCGATGCGGAATCGCGATTTAGCGCGAATATATAACATTCAACTACGTTGGCGGAAACATAAAAACTCGTTTCGGTAGTGTTACTTCATGTTTCCCCAAGTGCTATCACGAAAATACGCTAACAGAAACATGCATTTCCTTCAAAGGAAACCTCACGGAAACATACAAAAAAGTGGTCCAGTTCTGCTGTTACCGCAGCGGCGGAAACATAAATTAACGTCATGTATCCACTACCGGAAACACGTGTTAGCCGTTATGTTTCCATAACATTTTCATGCGTTTCCGCAATGTTTCAGTTTGCGGATTCTTGACATTTCGTCCTGTGACAATTAAAGCTGTTTTCACCGATTTTGTGGGATAGAATTTATGAATTACTGGAAGACCACCTTTCAAGCAATGCAGATGAAGTTGTAAGAAAGGGAATGTTACAAAAGTACCTAACTGACCTCACACACCACCTCTATGTGGACGTCATCGGTTGGGTGGAGTACCGTCGTGAGCTCCGTGCCCTCTACCAAGTTGATGATCTGTCTGAAGCACATTTGTCACTTGGCTCAATGTTGTGCTTAGGTACATTTACTTTTTTTATACATCACTTGGCGAGCAAGGTCGACCATCGCCATGAAACAGGGGAGCTTAATTTCCGTGTGTCCGACATTCGTGTGGAAGGTCTGGCAAAGCTAAGGCATGTTTCTGGTTGGGCCATCAGGAAGGAGCTTGAGCGCTGTATAAGGTACATTAGGCAAAATATGCATTCCCAGTCAAGTGAAACTCGCCAAAATGTGCATGTGACTTATGCAAAGTGTGAGCTGTTGGAGGAACATATTATTGTGCAGTACTCTTGGCTGAAGGACAACACAGATGCTCCAGGGACCTTAGAAGTCACTGAGGATCGCCAGTACCGAGAGCGTGGATTGATTCACATATCTGACGAGGCCTTTGAATGCTTCAAGGTAATTGAAGATGATTATGCAACTGTTGCAGCCACATGGAAAGAGGTGAGCACTGATGCATAAGTTTAGAGATTTCTGAATCAGCAGACAAAGCAGCAAGGTCAATATCCACCACTATTCACAGACACTGAGGTGGATAATATTATTGTTTTAGTATATACCACAGAAGTGAATAGCAAGTACACACAGTAATCTTGTCTTTTTTTTGGCAAATATTGATAGTTAGTCTGCTGCTTTGCTCGAAGATGAATAGCACAAGATATCTGGAGGTTGAGTAGCCAATTAGAGAGTGTGTAAAGTGTTATTCAGTTCTGTGGTATACATGTATACTAAGACCAGATACCCAATTAAACTAAAGCAAAAACTAGAATTTGATCAAATTCCTTCTCAGATCTTTATTGCTTCACTGCTCCGCGCTATTAAAAGATATTATAGAGAATATTTCTGAGGAGAATCATATACTATTTGTATATACATGTCAGGGGTTTATGCAGCATTGTCATGACAGGTGATTTATGCAGCAAAAGAAACCAAATGCACAGCAGATTCTGATCTGATGCAAATGTTAGGTAGTACTTATTACACAAAATACTGACTGTGTAACCCCAAATGAGCCAAGAGCCATTCACCTAGACCTAGTGTTCACGTTTCAGAAAAAAAATTAAAAAAAAGAAACATGAATAACTAGACAGTCTTAACTTAAAGAAATTACTAATTAATTAACGATGGCACCATTGTACATTGCTCGCTTTAGATAATATTTAACAATGTTTGACAACTAATAATATCAACATTACACATTTTCTATTTTTAAGGTTCTAGTGGATCAGCTGTTGATGAGTGTAGTAACAAGGTACATGAAGATGGTCACATGCCAATTTCTGAGAGATTTCCGCCGTTCATACAACTTAAAGAAGACAACCGAACACAGGAAGCATGTGCTGCAGCAGAAACAAGTTGCAACTGAACGGAATGATCACCCCAAATTTCCAACAATTATGGAGGACCGCTCTGTTGGCAAACAAACAAGCCACCACCAGTTGCACTTCTTCATTCAGAAGCATGGTATCACAGCCGTCAAAAGAGACAGAGTCACCAACACAGCTCTTCTGGAGAAGGCAGGCTTTCTCAGCATGCACCTCATGCGCTATCAGCCTTGAGTACGGTGGCTGGGACACGTGCACCATATGGAGGACAGTCGCATCCCAAAGGACCTCTTGTACAGTCAGCTGGCCTCAGCATGCTGCCCTGTAGGGCGCCCAGCTCTCCACTACAAGCACGTCTGCAAGCGAGACCTCAAACTAATCGATATCAACCAGACAGCTGGGAAAAGACGACAGATGACAGAGACGGCTGGCGTCATGCCATTCTTAAGGGTGTCAGGAGTGGAGAGGAGAAGAGGAACCTCTAGCAGGAGAACAAATGAACAAAACATAAAGAGAGACAGCAAACCGCGGACCCTAACCAGCCATCCAACTTTGCGTACAACAATTGTGGCAGACTGCCATCCTAGGATTGGACTGCTGAGCCACATCTGGTGCTGCTCTCAACAGGAAGACTGACCCAACAGGGCGCACGCCATCATCTCCCGAGACTGATGGATGCCTACTATTACTAGTTCAATTGATTGTACTGTGACTAAGTGTGAAAAACTTGAAGATCTTCCGAAACAAGAGTGAATTATATTCAAAGTATAAGTCACATAACACTTTTAAAGGACGGATTGGAATCTCACCAAATGTGTGGATGACATTTGCAAGTGGCCTCTATGGGAGCAGAAATTGAGAGAAAAGTCATTTTATAGGCTTACCACAATCGTGGACAAAACTGATGAGGAACTGTTAGTTAATCTTCAAATTCGAGCACTACAGTGTACAATGATACGTGAACAACACCCCCCCCCCCTCCCCCTCATCAATGTTGCTGTACTGCTGAAAAAGAGGCTGGGTCATCAACCGGCGTTCATAGAAACATTGAGTCAGGGGGAGGGGGGAGTGAAGCTCTGGTATTTTCCAGGCAGTGTTTTCTTCAACAAGTTTTGTGCACGATTGTATTCCAATAAATTTCCAGATATGCTTTGTTTAAAAACGTCCCATACTTTAATTCACATGTAACTCGTGAAAGCCAATTTTTTTAAAACCCTTTTATATTGACGCATGTTCTCATTAAGCAAAAGGTGCAGTTAAAGCGCGAGCTTTGTTGAAAACACTGTTACTAGCAGATTTCCCAGAAGCGAGAATAACAGACAACTTTGTTAGAATAAATTTGGCCACGGTTTGTGGCAAGTTTAATTGAACAAATTATTAAACTCATAAAACAACAATAAAAATTAAAGTACAATCTCCTGTTGATAAATGGGGCGACAAAATTTCGCCTGGGTTGGACTCTGCCCAGGCATCAGGAAAAAACGTTAACGTAACAGGTGGTGAAAATGGAGAGGAGGTGAGAAAGAGATTTCTGGGGATCTGTTCAATCTGATGGCGAGGAGAAGAAGGAAGACTACCTCAGAAAAATTTCTATTTCATAACCATGCTTTATCATTTGCTCTAAGCTCATTGGCTACCTTACGGTGCTATCCACACCTGGTATGACCCACCTCCACTGGATTATCACGTGAACACCACGCCTCGATATAAATTACATTATGTCGGGCCATAATGTTTGGTTTTATATCGATGCATCTTCTCATTAAACAAAAGGTGCAGTTAAAGCGCGAACTTTGTTGAAAACACTGTTACTAGCAGTTTTCCCAGAAGCAAGAATAACAGACAACTTTGTTGGAATAAATTTGGCCACGGTTTGTGGCAAGTTTAATTGAACAAATTATTAAACTCATAAAACAGCAATAAAAATTAAAGTACAATCTCCTGTTGATAAATGGGGCGACTAAATTTCGCCACAAGCCACACTATGTGGCTTAAGACCCAAAGAAAAGCAAAGCTCGCACTCAACCACAGAAATGGCAATGTAACGAGGTGAGAAGGCGTGCCGAGTCGCAGCCCATTGTCTGACCAACTCCACAGGCATCCCCACCCACTGCGGATAGAACCCAAAAGTGACATATCACTTGAGACCAAAAGATACATGTCTAACGAGTTGCAGCCCAATGACTGACCAACGCAAAAAGTCTAAGAATAACAACAACTGAAGGCCGTAAACGTTGCTCCCTTGGGGCAACAGAAATACATATAGAATAACATAGTCAATTAAGGTAGAACGAACGTGAACGCAAAAGAAATAAAATTAAAATCAGGAAAGAAGCGATAATGCAAGCCGAGTCGCAGCCCAGTGTCTGACCGACTCAACAGGCATCCAGACTTTGAATGTCTAACAAATTCAAAACGGGTAATGACAGCATTATAGCAGCCCCTGTCTGAACTAACATGCTGTATATAACGGCCATGTTAAAAGGCTTGGCATGAAAAGCCCCATGCGCAAAGATTATTAGTTCGCCTGAAGAACTTCCGACCTCAAATAGACTTTAAAAGCATCGGATTTCCAACGACCCAGAGCACGTATTTGCGCATTAGAATAGCCCCGATCAGCGGCATGACAAGCACCGCCGATACGAAAACTATGACATTTATAGCGACTGGTGTCTAAACCACAATAAGCTACGCACCGCTGTAGTTCGATATTGAATTGGTGAGCAGAAATTGGACTCATATCGGCGTGACACAAAAGCGGACCAGAACCATGTCCCCACAATTGGCAGTATTGAATAAGGGCTTGAACCAGGCAAAATGTGGATTGACTACCGTATCTTAAATCCATTTTGGAACACAACTGACTCTCCTCTTACTTCATGCTGGGCTAGTACAGAAATGGTTTGTTGTTGTTGTTGTTGTTGTTGGGAGAGGGTGGGGTGGGCGCTAATTTGAGGGTGGGCGCTTATTAACTTTTTGGGCTTTCAGGGTCGGTGCTTATTCAGAGGTGGGCGGTTATTGGAATAAATATGGTAATTTAATTTTGAATTAACTTCGATTAGTTCATTTGATTTCTCATTGGTTTAATTTTGATTTATGTCAAAACAACGAAAAATGTGAATGGCAAACATTGGCCATCATATACCTCTTACATCTTAATTTACGCTTTCAGTCATCCCAGAGCTCCCTTTTATTGTAACTTATAAACTTGAGTGATATTTTCTTTCCTTGGTATTCTAAAGTACAAAAATGCAATTATTAATCATTTTAGTTTTATAAATGACGGTTTGTGCGGTACTTCTTCTTTTACTTTTTTCAGTCATTCCAGACTTACCACCTGTTGCAATTGAAAAAGGTAAACTCAAGTGATATTTACTTTTCTTAAAGTTATAGGGTACAAAAATCGAAGTTCGACAATGTTTTTAGAACAACAGTAGTTCATTAATACCAAACGTATGACATGTCAAGTATCGATTGCTTTTACTGAACCAAGACTAAAACTGACCGAAATCATGCTTTCATATTTTGGCCATGCCACAGCCTACTGAACGCCATATCAACGTGGCAGATAGTTTAGTATATGTGGGTAAGCACAACTGACACATGCAGTTTTCTTTTTAGGCACAAATTCGAGAAAAGCCAAGTATTTGCTGATTTCATTTTCTTTATTATAGGATATCACGATAAAGGATATCACGTATTTTTGGTGCATTCTGAAATCTACGCGCAAAATGAAGAAGAGAAAGACTCTCTGTAAGTTGAAACTCGTCAAGTTTTGTTCTTAGTTGAAGAATGTGACGGAGTAGTCATACCCAGATTCAAAATAAACTCCAACACAAAAGACCTGTTGTTACTTCAAATCCCCTCAAAATGGGCAAAAGTTACGAGAGTTACAAAAAGGAATGATTCAAGCAGAATATATGAGATTATAAAAAACTGGATCATTGTATAATGCAAATCCAGGGATTTGATTGGCTTGGCAGCCATGGTATATGAGCCATTATACCATGCTGGAGAAATGGGGACCATAAAATGGTCTTCTGGTTGTTCTTGCAGACCAAAATCAGAGAAGATCTGGCAATATTTGTTGATTGCTTTTAATAAAACAATTATTCTACACGTGCTTGGTGCATATGAGATGATTATAGCCAACTTGGTGCTATCTATCAGTTGAAAATCTGATGTAAATACCATTCCAAGTGGAAACTGTGTTTAACCACCACAAATGAAGGAGCCCAATTAATTCATTGGTTGATAGATCAATTCCCTTTTTTACAGTGCGACACAAGAGGCCATTAAAGAAGTAATTGATCACAGTTCCTTTATGTTAATATATCGCAACACAACAGGAGGGAACTCCTTTTTTACCAGAGGCACATGCTTGAAGGGACAATTTATTTCACGACCTTTAGATCCGGTATGTACCTCTGCGCTTTTAATACTGAATTGCACTTTTCACCACGAAAGAAGAGGTGCAGAAATGTCTCGACAATGAATAATGATTACATATGCAAATTTAAATTCTATGAGACGAAATTTGAATACCGAACATTTAAAGACTGCAAAAAATCTAACTTTGTCACTAGTTTGGTTTTTCTTTTATTCAGATTTAATAACCAACTATCAAGGATTATCTTTTACAAACCTTTGTGTTTTGTGATGTCCACCATGGAGAACGATTCCCGATATTTGTTCAGGTACTTATCCTAAGACATATTAGCATAACTCACTACAGTGAACGACTGTACAATTGCTGAAAGTTCCCACCTAATTGGCCACAAAAGGGCATTCTAAATTTCTTGATAGTGTCGTGCAATCAACAAACTCACAACCCAACTACCAAGAGCGTAAAAAGAAATGTTTGGTTTTATGAACAGAGTTCAGCAGGTAGTTTAGTTAACTCATAAATATCAGCACTTGAATCTGTTAAGGCCTGGTTATATATGGTGGCCGATGTCTGCCATTCACATTTTTCGTTGTTTTGTTAAGTGTTTGTATAAAATATTTGATATAAATAAAATAAAACCAATGAGAGATCAAATTGACTAATCAAAGTAAATTCTCCATTCTTCCAGTAATCAAGTGGATTTCCATCAAACTTGCTAAATGTCAGGTTTGGTAAGGAGAATCCTTGCTTAATAATGGGCACCATTGACTGGAAGGTCTTCTGTTGAAGCCCAATCATTTGTTGCTGCTGATGCAATAATTGTTCGAAGTTTTTAGAGTAATAAGGGTTTCCATGGTCAAGGTTAGTATAAGGGTCACCATAAGCCCTTCCATTGAGACACAGGATCTAAATCAGAACCGCGCATAATGCGTTGGTCTCGACTTTCTATGCCAGAGGCGCATGTGTAAATGCAGACTTCGCCTCATAACCGGTGTCCACAAAAAGTAGCAGTTTGTGGGTCCTGGCTCTTGGCTTGAGGGAATACTCAAGATGATCCTTGGAACCTTCTCCTTTCTCTAAAATTTGTACCCTTAGACACGCTTGTTCGATTTTATTTTCAACCTCCAATCACTCCTCCTGCTGTAGTACCACACATCTTTGCTGCAAATTGAAGTTCTTCTCGAGTTGCTGCAACTTTAACTAAGCAAGAGCCTCCTCATGCAAGTGCAAGTGACCTTCAAGGACCAGTCTTCAGCTAATTATGTTAAGCAACAACCGAACAATCTAAGTTCGAAGTTGAACGTGACTGTTCAACCAGTGTTTGTAAGCCCTAAGCTGGAGCAACAACTTAAGCGACACGAAATTAAGCCTCCTATTGTCAACCAACAATGTATCGTCTATGAATTTAAATGTAACCTGTGTGATGCAGGGTATGTGGGTTATACACGTGTTCACTTACATGAGTGCGTAGAGAGGGGCACACTAGAAAGTCATCTTTGATCTACAAACATTACAACCTCTAACACAATAGCGAATTGCCTGAACGCTTCATCAAGCAATTTCACATCATGGCGAAATGTAGCGACAAATTTGATTGCCTTGTTAAAGAAATGCTATACATTCACATGTGTAAACCAACACTGAACGTGCAAACGGATTCCCTCCGCGCCAAGGTGTTTGTTTAGGCCGTTTATTGTAATTTATGCTTATCTTGTACCTTTCCTTGTTTGCATGCTATTTAACTAGTCTCTTGATAATAGAGTCACGATGAACCCGAAACGTCGAGCAGCAATAAATCTTTCCTGTTTTTTTATATCTGACGAGACCATATTTTAATCTTGGGTAGACTAATTCAGGTAAAATACATCTGTCAAGAAAATTTAAGCTGAAGTAACTTCTCATGCCACCATGGTGGATCAAAAGGAACCTGTTTGCAGAACACTTCTCCATTGCTACCACTAATAAGAAAATGACACCATTTTCTGTTATGAACAAATTCTAGTTGCTGAATTTGATAATAGTACTGGTGACTCTTCTTTATGTTTTCATCTTTTGTACAAATTCCTTTTCTTACCAAAGCAGCTGCTAGACTCCCATTTTCTCTAAGTTGTTTACTTTATGTTTTTTGCCTCTACCAGCTTTAAGGAATTCTCACTGATCCCCATCTGGTGAAGCTCCTAAAAATCCATATACAATATACAAAAAAATGCACATGAATTGACCCTTTCTGCATATTTTCTGTATATTGAGAAATTATGAGATCTTCATTTTCAATTCCCTCTCTCGTGGCTTTTGTTTGCACACTCTTATTATAACTTAAAAACTCCTTTATAATCTTTGAAGGGAATGTACCTGCTCTATGTGTACGGAATACCCCATTTTCTTGGTTTTGACATACAGGGATGGTAGTCTTTGTACTGATTTATTAGCAAACTTGTTTCTAGACATTTCGTCCAACTTCCATATGAATGCCATAATATGGCAACAACAGCCACTTTTATCAGCTGGACATATCGAATCACACAGAGCTGCTGTGATATTTGGCTTTCCATTCAGTTTAACAATCATTCTGATTTTATATTTTATGCTTTTCTTATAAGATGCCCAATACAGAGCTCGTTCATAAAGGCCAACATTATGATATGAGCATAGTGTGATTTTATCTCAAGGCCCGTCATAGTAAGTGTTTAGGTGTGCCGTTGCATGGGGCAAGGAGCGTTGTCAATCATAGGACTTAAGCCAATCAAATGAGGTCAGATCTAATAACACCGAGGTTATAGGTAAAATGAGATTATCTCTTGGTCCTTCTCGCCTTCATACCGGTCATGTTAACATCCAAACACAGATTTCCGGAACTGTAGAAGAATTTTCCAGCTCCCTTCCTATGCTCGGGGCCTTCTTTTCCAGCTTTTGTTGCCTTTTAATACATACTTGGCTCTTCGCCGATATTTATCCCCACCTTTGCTTAAGAGATTGCATGATGTTTATTATATCGATGTTCTTGATGTCGGGTGAAATCAAAGCGTCACTTTGTGGCCAATTTATCGCACATTAGCAGTTATCATTTTATCATCTGTCAATCTCGTCAGCAAACTTGTGCAACATCGGGTCCTGTTTCAGTAGAGACACGGCGGTTTCATAATACAATAACATTGTTGTCAACTGGCTTAGAGACTTACAGGTCATGCACAAATGGTAGTAACCAGAATCCTTTCATGCTCGAAATTTCAGTAACAACCTCAGCAGCTGTCACCTTCTTGTTGTTTTGCCACATTCTATTAGAAGGTCAGGCATAGCGTTAGGCACAAAAAACGGGAAGGACTGAAAGTTAAATTGCTCGTTAAAAGCAGAGTCGCCAGAAGGAAAACTTGAAAGAGTAGAAGAAGGACCTGCATCAGCAAACCCAGTGTCAGTTCCAGTTTTTCTGCAACTATCTTCTTTGGCATTTGTGTATAACTTGTTCTTATCTGGATCATAAACTTTACATCAAATTTCTAACATAGAATTGAGACTTTTGACCCTGTACAAAAGTAAACCAAAAGATTAACAAGAAGAGAAGAAATAAAGAAGAATGCGACCAAAACGGAAAATAACAGAAAAAGATGACAATAACCTTTTGAAAGAGTCTGTTTTTTTCCACTTTGGTTTATCCTTCGACATTTCAACCAAAACTTAATTGATTTACGGTGAGTTTTCCGATTTGGTCATCTTCAATGGCTGCCCCGGGTATATCTTCGGGAGGTAATTTAACTTTATCTGCCATAATAAACACGGGTAACCTTTATGTTTCCCGCGGCTGGGCCACTAAGCCTCGCTTCAGCGCCAACCCTGTTTTTTCCTTAATCAATGTATTAATTTTGCTTATGTTAGACAAGGGAAAGGGTTGACATGAATGCTTAAAAAAGCTACAGAAACCTCAGAAAGATCTTTTATAACTTTACAGCAAGAACGTTTTTACTTAATAAATTATTGCTAACCAACCTATTATTTGATGTATTAGCTTGATTACCTAAATGTTAGTTATTTTGAGTAAAATTACCCAAGTGTTTAATTTTATGAAAAACATGACACTCCTGAGTTTTATAACAGACATGTTTCGGCAGTTGCCTCTGCCATCTTCAGTGTGAAATGAACTTGTAACAAATTACAGTGGAATATAAATGCTAAAAAAATCACAATAATAATAGAAATATTTAAGACCATAACAATAGTAATACAAAATTAAACAGAAAGTCTTAGATTAACGTGTTTGACTTGTGCATTGAGTGTAGGTTTTTCCCAAATTATGTGTAACACCTCTTTGATTTTAAGGGCAAACCGCATGGATGACTGATCGATGATGGCAAAATTGTCGCGGGAGCATGCAGAGCGACATGTTGTTGAAGTCTCCAGATGTTTGAAGATGGCAGAGGCGCTTGTTGTCGATCGAATAAGAAGAAGCGATGTATTGATTTGGGACGAAGCGAGCATGTCAAGTCAGCGTATGCTTGAACTGGTTAATGCCATACACCACTGCCTATGTGAATCTCAGTGTAATCATCCCTTTGCTGGAAAGCAAGTGGTTCTTGTTGGAGAGTTGCTGCAATTGCGTCCCATTCTAAACGATTTAGATGAGGGGTTATTTATGTTCCATTCGCCAGTATTCCAAAGCGCCATAACACACCGTTACAAGCTAACAGATGTCCTTCGCAAAAGACGCGAAGAATTTCTTATCTCACTGAAAGACATCGGGTTTGAGAAATACGGAGAGAACACCCTGGCATTTATTACTTTCCTTAGCAGATCAGTGGAGGGTGTTCAAGATGACTTGAGCCACATTTATTTCAAAAGATTGCTGGTAGCATTACACAATCGTTTGGCCTTACAAAATCTTCCCTTTCCAGAGTTTACTTTCGAGGCTGAGAACACAAATCTAACTAAAGGAATGAATTGGCCTAGTTCTTCAATTTTGCATTTAAGGCCAAGCTGTCCAGTCATGCTCGTTTGGAATTTAAAAAACAAAAGTGGAAGCAATTTTTTGGAGAGTTGATCGTAAAAGAAAGCCTTGGTAACCTGGCTTTTTAACGGGGTGTGCTGGAAGTGACGGTCCGTCCTTGACCAACAGAAGGAAACTTCCAGTTTTGCGCGAGTTTTCGGCTTTTTCGGTACAAGAGACAGAGAATGCTAAAAACATCTCACGAAAGAATGGAGAGAGGAAAAAGAAGAAGTAAGGAAGCTTAAAAGAACAAATGGTACGATAAAAATCAAGAAAGTTTGAAGGAAAAGGAAGGAGACCATATGAAGAGGCTCAGAGAACAGGGCAAAACTCGAAAGACAGTTCAAGCATGTGGCTTGGCTAAAGCTCAAGAATTTCGTGATGTTGGCTCTAAAAGAAAGCGTGAAGTTAAAAAGAATCAAGAGGAAGAAGAACAAAACAGAAGAGAAAAAGCACAGGAAAGACAAAAGATATTCAGAGACAAGAAAAGAAAGGGCCAAAACAAGGGCTGTTGACAAAACCAAAACAATTTCCCAAAAACGCCAGAAAAAAGGTTGAAATTATAGAGAACCTAGTAAATAGCTCTCAAACCAGAACAGCCCTCCAGTAAAAGGGACTGGTGAAATCTCAAGAGGAAAAAGAAGTTGAGGCGTTAACAGCAGTAGCAACTGACCGAAGCAGCGCTATAAAGATTCTGAAACGTGACAACAAAATTGAAGGTAGAGCTGCCTTTGGAGCTATGAAGTCTCTGGCATTTGGAGAAACGGTGAAAAGAAAAGAATGACCTCCACTGTTTCAAAGTTGGGTTTTCTTGATAGAGGGAATATCAGCAAGGGTATAAAACGCAGGGCTGATGTGCTAAAGGGAGATGAACCCAGCTGGCTCTTCACCAAGAGAAAGCCCAGAATTGATTCAGTGAAGGAAGAAGTAAAGCAGACAATATGTCATTTCTGGACCTATGAGGCAAACAGGCCGAATGGGGATAAAAAGGATATTGTGCGAAAACGTGCTGGTCCTAAGCAGTACTTAAAGCATACAAAGCAGGTGCTGGAGCAGACACAAAGTGAAGCATTTTTCAACTTTCGTTCAGAGCATCCTGAGATAACAATTTCACCGCACAAATTTGAACACTTGAAGCCATACTTTGTGAAAGGAGCTACAGAAAGGGATAGGCGATCCTGTCTGTACCGGACGCATGAGGAAGCAAAGCTGGTCTATAGTGAGTGTATTAAGTTTCGACAAAATGTTTTGAAAGAAGTCGCCCATGCTGACAATCCACCAGTGTCACTGTCAGTCACAGAAGCTGTGGAACTAACTCTGTGTCCAAAGCCTGAAGGGAATGAGTTCCACAAGTTTTCTTGCATAAACAGAGAATGTAACAACGGTGGAACACTTCTCTTCAGGCTTTTACCGGAAGGAAGCTCAGAGAGAGGTATGGTCAAGTGGAGGCGATTTGAAAGCTGACATCTTCTGGGGAAAAGCAGAAGAAATTTGCCCTTGTACAAAATGAAACTCCGCCAAAGGAACTTTTCCAGTACTTCAAGCTGCTTGATGCCTATCGCCATCAGCAGTTCATGGCCGTCTGGCAGAAGAAGCAGCTTGATGATCTACTGGAAAATCTCCCTACCGAGCATGTTGTCTGCATTCACAACTATTCAGAGAGTTATGCCTGCAGGGGACAAAATGAAATACAGTCCCAATAGTTCGACGTCAACAAGGCTAGCCTCCACATCACTGTGATGTTTTGCCATGCCACAATGGAAGCTGATGGAAAGGAGAGCACTGCTGAGGAACCTGCTGTCATCAAAGAACATGTCTTTGTGATCAGCGATGACCTGGTTCAGGATTTTGACTCTGTACATCATGCCAGTCACTTATCCCAAACTACCTCACCCAAGATCTGAAGATAAAAGTAAACAAAATGCACGAGTTGGTTGTGTGGCTGTTTAATGTCGTCAAAATATTGCAAAACATTCAAAATCAACCATTTATGTGCACACAGGAGTCAGACAAAGAAAACAGTCAAAAAGAACATGTAGTCGGGTCAAGAATTATTGACATGGAGGCACTAGCAGATGGGTTTGACAGATGTAAAACTTGTGAAAAAGGTAAGCATTGTTTTATGAATACGGTTTCTACTGAGGCTCGGCTTTTTTCGTTTGAGTTTTTACTAGTACAATTCTACATCGATTTCCAAAGGTTTATTCAAAAGAAACTCGCCTATAGTTACAACAAAGCATTAAAAAGTTCCAATTATTTAACTCCAACAACTACAAGTAATTATACAGTTTAAAAAGTTTCTAACTTGACAAAAATACATGTACGGAGTTTGAAATAGCTTCAGTCGCTTCACACTATAAACTAAATAAGACCCTGGATAATGTATAATTCGTCAAAAAAGGCTTTATGCGAATAACATTTATTTAGTTTTTTTTTTCTGACTGAGATCACATAAACAACAGTATTTGGAGATCAAATGCATTGCAAATATACCATGAATACTAGTTACATTCTTTTACACTCTGGAACAGAGTAAAACCCTACAAAAGTTGAGATGTATAAAAAAAATACTTGTTTCAGGACAACCAATGATACAAAATTATTTTATTACCTAAAAGACCCTTGGCATGGAAGAACTTTGTTAGTGAATGCAAAGGAGCAGCAAGCATATTTACCATCAGATGTGGATATTGCAAAGCAATAAACAAAGTGTCAACTTCAATGCAACACAGAGCAGGGAAGCGTTGGCCCATGGCTTATGACATTAATACACGAATAGCCCTGGGGGCTCTAAATGCTGGTATAGGGCAAACACATGTCAATAGTTTATTTTCCCGTCTAAATGCTCCTTCTGTTAATCAAACGACTTTTGAAGTAAGAGAAAGAGAAGTTGGAAAAGCAATTGAAAGTGTGGCAGAGGTAAGTTGCTTGGAAAGTTGTACTGAGGAGCGAAAGAGGGCAGTAGCAGCAGGTGTGCAGGGTGATGACCAAGATTTAATTGGTGTTTTGGTGTCACACGATATGGGGTGGCAGAAAAGAGGAAAGGCACACAATTCCTCTGCTGGTCATGGGGCGGTATTAGGTTATCAACAGGGAAGGTATTAGACTTTGCCACAAGATGCAAAATGTGTTGAATATGCAAAGGATAAGCAAAGGATGGCAGAGGATAAGCCCAAGCCACATGACTGTCGCAAAAACCATGATGGGTCTTCAAAAATCATGGAACTTATTCGTCAGTGTGACCATTCAGTTATCACATGGACAGGCGAAGATATTAAGCTTAGCCTGCAGAGGACATAATTTGTTTGTTACCGGCCAAGGAAGAACTGGAAAGTCTACTGTGGTTAGAAAAAATAATCAGCAATCTCCAGGCAGTTGGTAAAAGGGTATTCTTCGTATGTTCTACTAGTATAGCATGCACAGTGTGCGATCATGGGGTCGCGTCGACCATGAATTCGTATTATGGTGTTGGAATTGCCGATATACCTTGGACACAGCTTGTGGAGAGGTCGACTAAAAATAGTGGGGTTGTCAATAGAATAAGAAGAAGCGATGTATTGATTTCGGACGAAGCAAGCATGTCAAGTCAGCGTATACTTAAACTGGTTAATGCCATACACCACTGCTTAAGTGAATCTCAGTGTAATCGTCCCTTTGCTGGAAAGCAAGTGATTCTTGTTGGAGAGTTTCTGCAATTGCATTCAAAACGATTTAGATGAGGGGTTATTTATGTTCCATTCGCCAGTATTCCAAAGCACCACAACACACCGCTATGAGCTAACAGATGTCCTTCGCCAAAGACGCGAAGAATTTCTTACCTCACTGAAAGACATCAGGTTTGGGAAATGAGGCAAGAAGACCCTGGAATTTATTACTTTCCTTAGAAGATCAGTGGAGAGTGTTCAAGATGACTTGAGCCACATTTATTTCAAAAGGTTGCCGCTAGCGTTACCCAATCGTTTGGCCTTACAAAATCTTCCCTTTCCAGAGTTTACTTTCAAGGGTGAGAACACAAATCTAACTAAAGGAATGAATTGGCCTGATTCTTCAATTTTGCATTTAAGGCCAAGCTGTCCAGTCATGCTGGTTTGGAATTTAAACAACGAACTTAAAAACGGTATTTTGGTGGACTCCACAGGCTTTCTCTGTTTTTGAGTCCATTCATGGCCTCTTATAATTTGCATATCTTGTGTTTTTGCTTTTTGCTTCATCGCTTTTTAAAAGATTAAAAACTTCTGCAGGCTTTTCATCAAGCTTTTTTTCCAGTTCCGAAATTCACTGTCTAAGCATCTCTGTTTCTTGGAAATACTGCTGTGTAAGTTCAGTAACGTTAGACTCATCAAAGGTGATTCTTCTTGGAAATGAGGCACAGAGTGATTTTGTCTGTTTTGCTTTAGCCTCTTTTGCAACCTTTGAATGAAGATACTGTTTCCACTCCAAGCCTTATGCCTATTCTATTTTCTTCATTTTTGCTGATCTTATAGCTAATGGCCTTTAGAGGTGAATTTCACGCTTCAGAATAACATGATAGATCTGCTTTTAGATCCTTCCAAATCCAGAATGCTTCTCTAGCAATTTAAGGTTACTTATAGGGAAGGAAAGTTGAACTTTTCTCAAATAAATTTTTTTAGATAATTGTTGAAACAAGAAACAGATGCAAAGTTTCGTGAAAACAGCCGTTAGAAATTTAAAAAAGAACGCGAGCTATCTGAAAAACAATATTTTGTAGGAAAAGCGGTGAGCGAGTGAAGGTGTCATAATCCAATTTATGCAGGACTGTGTTGAGATATTACGCGGCAAAATTTACCCGCGATCTCGAATTACTGGCAAATTAGCATATTTTTGTCTACATCGTGTTCATCGCATGTCACGGGGTTGTATGTAAAATTTTACTGTGAAACAGCATTCCATTTTGGATTCAAGCATTGCGTAAAAGGTTGTTATGAGGAAAGCGAAACTATAAAAGCCGCCTTGGGTGACAGTTAAGAAAAAACAGGGCCCAAAGAAGGCATTCGAAAAATCATTCGACGAAGCCAAAAAACTTCAGCTGGCAGAGAGCAACAAGGGTTCCTGGTACTACCAGTCAGATTTTCTATAACTGCCTCGGCAGCAGAGAAATTCGAGGACGAGAAATCACAAAGTGGAGAGTCGAAGATGCCGGCGACAATTCAGCCACTTTCGACATTGTTGACCGGCTGAAAATAAGCAGCAAACCTCAGCGCGCAGCCTCGTGTACTGATAGCGGTGAGAAGTTTCTCGTGTCAACTCCGCTGGGGGCTGCCAGTTTCATGTTCTGTCTATCTGCCGTTTTCTTCTTTTTTTTGGTTTCGCCGGTGGCTTTCTCGCACCAGACTTAACGTTTTCCATAAAGAAATCGCTAAATACAAATATTACAGTAACACTAAATGCTTACAGAACTCCCCAGGGAATGCTTCTTTGTGTTTGATTGGCCGGTGGCGTGAGCGCATAGACAAGTATTTTAATGAGGTGCAAAAACTCAGAAAATGTTTCAAGGCCGAAAACACGGCTTTTGTTTTTGCGCGAATTTCCCATCTTCAAATGAATTAATAGGGTATGTAGATTTACCAGATTTCAACGAAATTTGCCCAAAACGGTCATCAGATATTAATGCATCAAACTGTGTCAGGCTTTTACAAAATTCAAAATATTTTTCCCGTGACATGTTAACATCTGCCGGGACTACAAACATTTTCCATTGTCCATCTTTACGATGGGTTTTCTCACAAACTAATAGGAATAAAGAAAAAGCCTGACACACTTTGTTAGCCTATTATCTCCTGATTGATATTGTGCTGTCTGTTAGGTTTTGCACCTTTACGTGAGAGTGGGTAATTCAGTTAAGTACACGTCGCTACTATTGAGTTTGCAGTCCTTTGAGCACTTATGTATCCAACAAAGTACAAAACAATTGATATTTTCAAAAAACTTCAATTTAGCAGCTTTACAGTGATATATAGTTTTCTGTGGTTTTATCGAAAGCAGCACGCGTAAGCTAGATTTCCCTGAAGGCACTGGCGAAACATGGCAGTAACCTTAAATTGTGTACATCCGTTCTATAGATGCCACTGATGGTGGAATCACATTTACCAACAGTGGATTTACAATTGCCAAGTCTGTGGTATGGCCATGGTGCGACATAATGGAAAAGTGCAAAGTTTTCGATCAAAATCAAATCAAAGTCATATCAAATTCATTATATTTACCAAAGAATTAAAAAAGTGATCGTCTCAACGAATTTTAAGAAATAAACAGTTTTGGCAACTTTTGGGTGTTAGATCCCCGGGATTAGATTAGATATTTGTGCAAAACACAGTGTCAGTGTTTCCTTTAAAACTTTTGACTTTCACAGGAAAACTACTAAGAAAGCAAGCCTGTTTATATAGCATAAACAAGGGAAATGGTAACTACAGGTAGTGTTTCTATGGTAACTTACCTTGGATTTAAATAAAAGGCAGTCTACAGTTATGACTGCATGTGGCTACTGCTTTCTTTTTGTAGAATATTGCAGTTGTATAAAATTCAGAGGGGTGAATGAACAGCTCCACTCAGAGCCAAAATTGTGCAGCTTAATTTCATCGTGTTGTCAAATAGGCGAATTTGGTATGCGCTGGAGGGTTTTGGTTTGTTTCCACTTTAATACACAGGGGACCGTAATACAAGCATCAAGAGTTTCGCGCTTCCGGTTGCAACACAATGCCTTATGAGATAGGCTCTCCGGAAAAGTGGGCACCAACTGTTGAATGTCCACCATAGTAAATACATCCGGTCGCGTTTCTTTACCTTGTATCTTGGCTTATTTCTGCTTCTATAATTCGTCTACTGGCATTCGTAATCAGCTAAGTTCGGCTTAAGATTCAAGTGAAGTTTTGTGAATGAGTTTGAGGGAAACAATTACATTTTAAGTCATAATTTCAGGCCGAGAACTTGTGATTGAAATGAGTTGTGAGGAGTCTCTAACTTACGAAGAAGTTAAAACTTGGCGTTCTGACACTCTAAACCTTTATTGCCGTAAACGAGGCTCGAAAGTTTCTGCAAGCAAGCAACAACTGGTTGCTCGTGTGTTTGCAGCCTCAGAAATGGGAATTCCTGTCCAACCAACTGCTGAAGAAAGGATCGCAACCACTGCGAACAAGAAATCTTGGTTGTTAGATATGGGAAATGGATCTTCTTTGCCAGATCCATCTACTCTCAAAGACTGGCTTTGTGAAAGAGATGCTATAACTTCCTGGCCACCAATTTTTCTTAGTGACACTACCGTATTTCTTATGGAAGATCACCCAGGAAAGGACATGGCTTGACATGAGCGTGTTCTGAATGAATATAAGGAAGGCAAGGCATATTGAGTCTATGAATCCGTTTGGCTCAAAAAAAGTTACTGGCACCCTATATCAACGGCCTCAGAGTACTGTTTCTTTAAAACAAATTGTACTCATACTATGAAAATAGGGGACACACCTCACACCGCTTGGATCGCTGCTGGCAAGAAATCTGGGAAGATTATTAGTGCTTATTGCACTTGTGTGGCTGGGTAAGTAATTTACCTTAATGCAATATTCGTATCCAGATTTGGGAATTTGTTTAGACTAATTTGACTCCCTGGGCCGGATTATATGTTTCCATTGCAGATGAGCTCCTGCTGTATCCATGTGACTGCCTTACTTTTTCGGATTAAAGCGGCAATCAGAAATGGACTTACAAACCCAGCTTATACATCAAGGGAGTGTGTATGGAGCGGTCCTGCAGCCAAAACAGTGGTGCAACCCAAGATCTCTGAGATGGTTTGGAAAGCATCCAAGCTCAACAAAGGTAGTTACATTGCATTTCTCCATAGGGGCCACAGCTATAATATCTTATTTAGCAAGCCCCTTACATAAAAATGTTTTCCCTTTAATGTAGAGAAAGAAGTTCAAATTCCTGGCATTGCACTGATAGTAAAGGAGGATCTGCCACAAAATACTTTAAAATTTATGAGTAATTTTTTTTTTATAATTTCCTATTTTAGAAGCAAGCAGACCAACTGTCGACAGAAGACGCTCACTTTTTGAGCCTGAAGAAAAGAGGGTTGTAACTAATACAAATGAATGGCGGGCAAAATTATATGATGGCCTCAAACATGCAGTGCCTGACTCTAGGCTTGTGGTTATGCAAAATGCTGAGCAAGTGGAAGAAACATATAGGCCTCTCTCAATTCCCTCTGTCAGTGAAGTTCTCACTGCAGAGAAAATAGTAAAAATTAAACAGGCCACGGTGGGACAAGCAGAAAATACTTTGTGGCATATGCACCGCAAAGCAAGAATTACTGCTTCCAATTTTTATAAGGTTAAAACAAAAGTGGGAAGTTTGAGAAAAGATGACAAAAATGCTGTGAGTGCTGAGAAACTTGTGGCCAGTTTGATTGGTGAATGTGCACCACCAAGGGATCTCCCTGCATTAAAATATGGCAGGGAAATCGAACCAGTTGCTAAGGCCTTCTACCTAGAGATCCTCAAAAGAAATCATAAAGATCTAAAGTATCGTGAATGTGAACTATTTATTCATGAGACCAAACAGTTTCTAGGGGCATCACCTGATTTGTTAGTAGAATGCTCTTGCTGTGCAAAAGGAATCCTTGAAGTTAAACGTCCTTTCTGCATTGCAAATGACATCCCCACACACTTAAATTTGGATTACCTTGTGAGAATAAATGATGAGGTTACTTTAAAAAGGAAACATTCCTACTATGCTCAAGTTCAAGGGCAATTGGCAGTAACTAAGAGAGAATGGTGCCATTTCCTAGTATATACCAAGACGGGATACCATCTGGAGCGTATCCAACTAGACAAGGATTACTGGCTCTCACTACAAGATTCTTTAGAGTGGTTTTATGTAAATCATTTGAAGGCTGCTACAAAGTGAAAGCAATAAATACATGTAGAATTCAGCTGTTGTTGCCAGGGATTCTCTACTTTTTGGTAAAATAAATTCTTACATTTTTCGCAAACTGGTGTGGTGGTGTCAATTTCATACATACCAAGTCACCCTGCCCCCTAGAAATTTATTTTCAATGGGATCCTACTCTATTTTCATTGGAATGCACATAGTCTGTTAACGTATATCATGGCTTACATAATGATTTCTATAAATTACAAATTGCAGCACAAACAATAATAATATCGTCTAGGTTGCCCAACATAGATATTGGTAGTTCATTCTTTATAAGGCGAAATGTTTTTAATCTTCGTATCGCTTGCTCAACATAGATCCGTAAGTTGGCAATCTCCTTGGTTTTCTTTACTTCTGATTTGCTAAATTGTTCCTGGCCACGTTTCCCGGGTGGTATATGGAGCTTTGCATGCCGAAGAAGTAAATCCTCAGAAATAGTAAAGCCTCTGTCGGCCATGACCTCATAACGCTGCTCCAAAATATCATAGAATCCTGACTCTCTTGTAACATGCACATCTGATGTTCGACCTCCCCATGCTTTAGAAACAAAATTGAAGGCACCATTGGGGGTTATTGACAGCAATATCTTGGCAGTGTTGTGGTGCTTGTAGTCGGACCAAGTCGCAGCTTTTAGAGCTGGTTCACTTGGCGTTTCGATGAAGACCTCTGCACAGTCTATGATATGCCTTACTTTCAAATAACCAGGCTTATGGAATTTTTTAGGCAATGTTTTTCTGAAAACATCATATGATGGATTGTAAATAAGACACCTCAGTTCGCTTGCTAAAAGTTTGACCTATGTAGTAAATATATTTGTCACTATTATGGTAGAGACAGAAAACCGCTAAGCCAAGTCGGCATTTGTTGAGCCAAGGCGAAGTTTCATCATAGTTAATAAAAATTCGTCCTTTTGGGTAAGCTCCCCTTTTGGGCCAAACTTCTTAGGACTTTTCTTGAAATTTCTTCCTTTCTGTGTTGACTTCATAGGACCAGTCCAGTATCTTAACCTCTTTACATTTTTCTTAACCATATCAAACAATGCATCAAATACTGCCCTTGTGGGAATTCCAGTCAGAAGATTCACTTCTTTGTCAGTTTTCAAGTCACCATATTGAAATCCTTTATTTTTCCATGATTTTTTCAGCTTTTCTTTCATAATTGACAATTTGCTTTCAGCTTTCTGAAGCTGCTCTTGCAATTCCTTGATGACTAAGTCTTTGTCTGGACAACAATAATTTGCCAAGACCTCTCCTTCTGGTTCACTGCTGCAGTTTCAGGAGTTTGCGCTGGTTTCAGGTGCTGTTGCAGTATTTTCAGACAAACATGTGTCCGAGTAATTCGATATTTCTTGTTCTCCTTTTCTGGGCTTCTTTTTGGGGACAATTTCAGATCTACGAAAAGGGTTCTTTCCCTTTCCCTCCACTACTTTGGGCTTGAAGTCGTATCCCAAATGCTCTGTTGGGTCAGGATTTTTCTTTGTAGGTTGAACGTCTTCAAAATGCACGCTGCACACTCTCGAACATTTGTTTGGAGTCCAGAGTTTTCCTTTCCTTATTTCCCTTTTGAGGTTCTCTGTCCATCGTTTTCTTCCTTTGCTATCCTTTTTCTCCGTGGGAAAGGGAAACAGCTTGAATGGTGGCTCACAGTCGCATGTCTGTGTCCCGTTCAAACATTCATGAACAGTGCAGGTTTGTTTGGCCCATTTATTCATCCTTTTACAGCTGTTGGGACATCGAATAACTACACAATTCTGGTGCCCAAATCCCATACCTGGAAAATAAATCAAAACAGAATGATTTTAGACGTGGAGCATATCGATCATGATCGCCAGCAAACATCCCACTCGAAATTCATGTAGTTTTATCGCATTATTTTTGTAAGAAAAACACCAATAGCCACAAAATAGATTAACTCACCAATTTATATGATTGCTGACTAATATTCAAGGTTTAACAGGAGTATTCGACGGTGGAAAAACGCAGTATCAATCAGCGGTAAACAAACGCGATCGGAACAGGCTATATTCATTATGGCGGACACTCGAGGGTTGGTGCCCACTTTTCTGGAGAGCCTATCCCATAATGCATTGTGTCACAACCGCAAGCGCGAAACTCTTGATGCTTGTATAGATATGGTTTGGCTCTCCCATGGTTTACATAAGATCTCATGGTGAAGAAATTCCGTGAATCAAGACACACAGATAAACAGACAATTAGCTTTCTTCATTGAAAAATTTAATCGAAAAGACCTGTGTTCACGCTTGAAAAGCAAATTCGTTCAATTTTCGCCTTGAATGAAGGCGACCGATCCAAGCGAACTACGAGTCACTAAAACACGATTTCTCAACTCTTCTAAACTGAGCGATCAGTAGCACAATCCATGTGCTCAATTAGTACCAAGCACAAAAAAAAAACTCAATTTGTGAGTTCTCCTTTATACAAAATGAATTCAAACTTTCCAGGATAATAAATAAATGTTACATTCAACAAATCCAAAATTGTGGAAACATACCAAGAGTTAAATTTTTGCGAATTTTATTATTCACGTGAAGCATCCATTTTGGCGATGTAACGCGTAACATGGCGCACCCCACCACAAAGAGCTCATAACACGTTACACCA
The DNA here is from genome assembly GCF_977016875.1 of Pavona decussata. Taxonomy (NCBI): domain Eukaryota; kingdom Metazoa; phylum Cnidaria; class Anthozoa; order Scleractinia; family Agariciidae; genus Pavona; species Pavona decussata. The sequence goes on along the minus strand of NW_028145444.1, from coordinate 5,835,931 downwards.
TATGGCATGAGCATTTGGCTTGTGCCGTGTTCATACTGTTCTAGAGCAAAAATTTGACGTACCGAACACATTTCCCAACTCCGCCATCCTTAAGCTGTATCTTGTTACATCAGGAGCATCTGAAGTGAGGAAATCGTCCAAACCCTCGAAAGTGGAAGCCATTTCTTTTGGGAAGTTGATCGTAAAAGAAAGCCTTGGTAACCTGGCTTTTTAACGGGGTGTGCCGGAAGTGATGTTCCGTCCTTGACCAAAGGAAGGAAACTTCCAGTTTCGTGTAAATTTTCGGCTTTTTCGCTACAAGAGACACGAAGAACGCAAAAAATCTCACAAAGGAATGGAGACAGAAAAAAGAAGAAGAAAGGAAGCTTAAAAGAAAAAATGAGACTGACCTAAAAGAATTAAAAAGAATGACCTCCACTGTTTCAAAGTTGGTTTCTCTTGATAGACGGAGTATCAGCAAGGGTATAAAACGCAGGGCTGATGTGCTAAAGGGAGATGAACCCAGCTGGCTGTTCACCAAGAGAAAGCCCAGAATTAATTCAGTGAATGAAGAAGAAGTAAAGCAGACAATATGTCATTTCTGGACCTATGAGGCAAGCAGGCCAAATGGGGATAAAAAGGATATTGTGCGAAAACGTGTTGGTCCTAAGCAGTACTTAAAGCATACAATGCAGGTGCTGGGGCAGACACAAAGTGAAGCATTTTTCAACTTTCGTTCAAAGCATCCTGAGATAACAAATTTGAACACTTGAAGCCGTACTTTGTGAAAGGAGCTACAGAAAGGGATAGGCGATCCTTTCTGTACCGGAAGCATGAGGAAGCAAAGCTGGTCTTTAGTGAGTGCATAAAGTTTCGAAAAAATGTTTTGAAAGAAGTCGCCCACGCTGACAATCCACCAGTGCCACTGTCAGTCAAAGAAGCTGTGGAACTAACTCTGTGTCCAAAGCCTGAAGGGAATGAGTTCCACAAGTTTTCTTGCATAAACAGAGAACGTGTCAACTGTGGAACACGTCTCTTCAGGCTTTTACTGGAAGAAAGCTCAGAGAGAGGTATGGTCAAGTGGAGGCGATTTGACTATGTGGAGACTAGAAAGCTGACATCATCTGGGGAAAAACAGAAGAAAATCGCCCTTGTACAAAAGGACACTCCGCCAAAGGGACTTTTCCAGTACTTCAAGCTGCTTGATGCCTATCCCCATCAGCAGTTCATGGCCGTCTGGCACAAGAAGCAGCTTGATGATCTGCTGGAAAATCTCCCTACCGGGAATGTCGTCTGCAATCATGACTATTCGGAGAGTTGTGCCTGCAGGGGACAAAATGAAGTACAGTCCCAATACTTAGACGTCAACAAGGCTAGCCTCCACATCACTGTGATGTTTCGCCATGCGACAATGGAAGCAAGCTGAAGAGTATTTTTGGACACAATATGAGCTATTCGTTAAATTTGTCGTTGACGGCGAATTCTCGATTCTTACGGGCAGCCGCACTTAATTCTTCAATTTCTCAAACTTTCTCTCAAAAGGAAAGTTTAATTGCATTTGAGACATTGTTTTTGTATCCTTAATACAGTTCCTCTAAGTACCAAGAAGTTAGTGGCGGACAAAAAGATGGAAGTCAAGAGATATACCCAGGAGCTGGTTTTGTTGAAGAAAGAAATGATGGGCTTCATGTCATTCTATAAGGACAGTATTCTTCCATCGATAACAGAACAGAAAACGAAATTACAAGCTTCCTTGAGTGGTACTAGCTATATATTTCCTTTCCTTTCTTTGTGCTTGTTATCTTTGTTCTCCATAATTAAATAATGAAACATTGCAATGCATGGTTTGAAACAGGTTGTCGACGTTTTCCTTTCAACTTGGCAGATCAGCACATTTTGTGTGTTCTTTCAAGTTATACATGTAATACTGTTCTCCATCTGGTTAATTTGTAAAAGATTATAATTCCTGGAAGCTCACATTCTTAACAGCGCCCATTTCAAACACACTACAACATACGTTCTTGTAACGTACAACACCTAAGCCGCTTGTTTTATTGTATAATTATACTTATTATTTTATATTTAAGTACGAAGTTTCAAGCTCGTTTTTATTTTAAACTATTTTGTATTTGTGGTAGTGGTTGTTTTTGATTTATTGGACAAAGAGTCCCAGAACGGAAAATGAAAATGAAAACAGTTATGTCAAGAAAGTGAGCTTTAACTCCATTCTTCCTATTGTTATGTATAGGGAATTTTTATTTGTTTTTTTAACTTTTTACTAGGAATTTTCTTTCTTTGTAGTCGTTCTTATTATTGGCGTTCTATTTCATTTACATGTATTGAACTATTCCTTCTTATTTTGTATGTTGTACAGAGCCTCTATAGATAGCAAGCCCGCAAGTGAAAAATATCGATGATTACAATTTCTGTGTTGCTTATGCTGAAATAGAAAGACTTTTAACCTGCTTTACGCGGGAAAACGTTGTATTAAACGATGTTCTATTTTAGTTATTATCATTATCATTATCATTATTACGAAACTAGTTATCGCTAGTTATCACTGAAGCATTAGCTGTCCATTGCTTCCGTCATGATTTCAATGGTCAGTTCATTTTGGATGCATTCTAGATCGTTTTGCTTAGTACCCTTCTTGTTACCCATTTCCGAATAACTTCAGTCATACTCCATTCAAGGACTTTGCCTGAGTGTTAACAATTGAGAGTACTTCCAACACCTCACATTGGAATCAAGGCTACGCCATGCTGATGAGACCCAAAAGGTTGAAACAGCTAACAACATTGTTTATTGTTACTCGTATTTACTTAGCTTCCAGGTTATGCTGCTTTGACTCCAACCAAAAATGCCAGGAGAGGGCTGTTGTCTCTACTGGAAGAAGGCAAAGACTTTGGGTTAAAACAGATTGCGTCAGGCATCAACGCATTCGGTTCTGTTTCATCGGATGAATTAGATGCCTTTCACGTGCTGAGTGTTCAGTCTGAAGGGGGTGCAGCTGAGGTGGAAAGAGGGATTGGCCCTACTGATGAATCACAAAGGGAGGAGGAACAAGGAGAAGGGGTCGATGAGGAGGATGAAGAAGATGAGAAAGCTGAGGAACAAGCATTCGAAGTTGCCACCTCGAGAGACAATGAACTTTTAATGTTCGGCATGATCTTAGATGAACTAGATGATTTAGCTCCTCTGTGTTCAGTGTCCCTTCGTGACAAGGTGTGTGCTTGGCAATTACCCCAACAAATATGCCAAAGCCTCTTTAACCAACGCAATGGTAGTAGCGCATGTAGTCTAATTTAGATAAATTTAGATTAAGATATTCACATTCCACCAGAAGGGTTTTTACCTCCTTATTTAGTAAAAATCTTGTGTGGATGTATTGAGCTTGGTAATCGCATTTACGACAATTGCTGGAACAGTCTCCCAAATAGATATTTATTGATTCAAGAAGCTTCCGCTCTCATCTTTTACGAGCATTTCTGTAGATGAGTCACTGCCAGTTAGATTGGAAGATGAACACCACTTGTCCACGGTTTGGGGGCAATTAAATTTGTTAAATGCGACTTAATTAATTAATAATAATCTTTTATTAGGAAGCTTTCATTCACTAAATGTGGTTTTCAGAAAGGTCCTATAAAGATTAAATATACAAAAGGTTAAAAAATACAATATATAAGACAAAATTACAAAATGATAAAAACAGCAATTCAAACTAGAAGCTGAAACTACAAAGACTTAATGATCATCGATGGGGTTAAAAACTTCAAATTGATAAAAAAATAAAATAAAATAAAAAAATGATAAAAGCAAAAAAGCTAAAACTACAAAAGTTCTTATGTAAACTATGTAAATATTATAATTAGCTAGAAAGCCTCTTTGTTTGTGCTAATTCCACCAAGTGTTTTGTACATTGACTCACATTCACACCAAGCATATGGTGCTGTTGTTGTGAAAAGATAATAGAATCTAAGGACATTTTGTAGGCTTGTGTGGGAATCGGAAGGTCACGAGGATGAAACGTTTGAAATCTGTGTTCTCTTAATTTGACATAGAGTTAGGTAACTAAATAAATGACCCTAGAATGGTACAGTGTACGATCTCAGAACTTTCAAAATGCTTCAGAACTTGCACGTTGCACACAAGGTTATTTCTTACGTATTTTTGCTAAAATTTGCACGTGATTTAATCTCATTCTATGTCGGTTTGTTAAAATTCCAAACCCCATTTTGAGCAGCTCGAGTCGAGAAAAAATCAAGATTTCGCTACACTGTACATCTCACCGACATCAATGTCCTGCAGTTAATCATTATGAAGAATATGAAAGTTATGTCTTTATTTTTGACAAAAAAAAAACATTAATGTCATGCTGTCGTATTTATCACCGGACACCTTGAACATTTATCACTGATAAAAAGTGACAAATTTTGATTCATTGTGTTTGTTAGCGTCTCTTCTAGTCATTAACACTATTCGTACTGATAGGTATTTTTGGTAGCTAACATACATCTCGGTATTTCTCATTATAAACACTGAGAAGAAATGCCTATTTAGGCCATTGGCTTTATCCTTGGAATCTGATATGGTTCAATCGTCACCTTTTAAAGCTGATACTCCCATGTCCTTTCTCTGATGTTCGACAAAGGAGCAAAATCTCTTCATCCCTGAGTACTGATAAGAATCATCCTCCTTAGGAGTAATAATGGATTCGACAGATTGCCAAAATCCTCTTCTTGTTTCTTTCTGAATCTTTTTCTTAATATCCTTCATTTTCAATTGAAGTTGGTGGAAATAGTTTGTGTCATTTTGTACTCAAGCTCTCTTCCGCTTGATGTTCAATCTCTCTCTGCTTAAAAAGGCATTTAATCACATGATTTATCCAAAGTAAATTATCTTTCCTTTTTCAGGTCTTATGTGGGATATGTTTAAGGGCGCCTTTGTGAATGGCATTCTTAAACAAAAACCACAGATCATTCACTGACATTGTGTCTTTGTTAGCCTAAATTTGCTCAAATGTGGCATGTAGGTCATCCTCAAATATACCCCTCTGGGCTTTGCTATAGAGGGGGGGTTTTCCATGGGACCTGTCGATGGCCTATAGGTTTGATATTTAATTCAACCAAGGGACAAACATAGTCAGAGATGCCGAATACAAAGTCTATCTGGCAGATTCTAGTTGGAGTTCTTAGTTACAACTAGGTCTAATAAATTTTGTCCTCTAGTCGCTTCTTCCACTATTTGCACAAGACCACAGTAATCCAACAAGTCAGAGGAAAAGTTGTCAAGGTTTCCATGTAAGCTTGGCTTAAGCTGATGACTTTTCCACTCCCATGCCAGGAGGATATTATGGCTGCTGTTGAACAAAATGTGCGATTTTTCCAGCTCTATTAAACTCTCCTCATCACTTACATGTGGTCTGTAATAAGCACCAATATGGGTGACTTCCGTCCAGCACAGTCCAGCTTACACTATAATAATTCGCAGTTGGTAAAAAGATCCAGGTTGGATGGCACGATTACATAGAAAATGAAGAGCGATATGTCACTGTACGACTTGTGAAGGGAGGAGGAACAAGGGAAATGTATATTTCAATTCAAAGTTCATATGTAGAAGTGCTTAGCACAATGAAAGAGATTTATTTCCCCGATGGTATGTCCAGATCTGGTGATACAGATATAATGACATTTAAAGTTGGAAATTTCAAAGGCGAGGAAGTAGAGGAGCAGTTCACACTGGCAAAGTAAATTGCTAAGTACAGACTTACCAAAGTTAGACTTTACCTCTTGACCAGGACCATCGATGACAATGAAGGTGAACTATTGAAACCAGTATTTGATATCTGGATTCTTTAAGAAAAGACCCAGAAAAAGAACAAGCAAAAACGAAAGAGCTTCTCCATCGCCAAGAAGAATTTGCAATTCAAGAAAGTCTGCTATAGAAAGAAAAATGAGGGTGCCAGCATAGGCAGCCCAAGTTTGCGTCACTAGAGAGTGTGTGATAATTAATAACTAGTGGGACGATGACCTTTGAGTGCAAGTGGTATTGGGTGACAGCCAGCTGTTGAAAATTTAAACGCGTTATAAGACTTTGTATGGGAAATAATATACACCCGATTGTAACGCTAGAGAAAACGCTAAATTTAACACGCATTCAATAAAATGAATAAAACTGACTCAACTCTGGAGTATTTTTGTGTGGTTAGTGGCTATTTTACCGTTTGGGGCATTCTTTAAAATCACTGTCATTTCCGTCATAAGACGGAGTCAAGGCAGCACACTAAGATTTCGACCGTAAGCTCACGTAGTCCACTCAGAGGCAGTTTACACCTTGAAAATCCATCCCAGTCGCGATTTTTTCACACAAAGCTAAAGCCCCATCATTTGCAAATCTCGGTGAATGTGTCATTGTCAAAAATTCCCACTCACTTGGCTGAAAATGAGCATTTTCTGCTTCTGATTCCCCGATGGCGTCTTTTCTCCAAGACCTGATGATTTTGAAAATGGTCACTAAGCTTGGGTTCGAGATGAAATTAACTCCACCCGATGGGGTACAGTGATTTCATGTACAGCACTTACCCCATCCCCACAGCGGCATCTTGGACAGCTCCATTGTTACGAGCGACCAATGGCATAGCGAGGCGAAGTGACAGGACATCAAAAGACAAACCAGACAGCAAAGTTTGAATATTGTCAATGTTCTGCAAGGTTTTCATTGAAATACAAAAAAATGTTGTCAAAGGCGAAAGGACCACTCGAAAATGAACGTGATTCCTCTCCGAAACGCTGCAAAGGTCAGAGATATCCCCCACATTAGAAAAAAGTATCACAGTTGACTTGAGGGAAATGGATGTTTAAAGTGCGGATGAACACCGGAAATGAGCTGTTATACACAACAAAGGACTAATCGTTGTGAATAAAATGTTTGCTGATTTATGTCTACCCTCATTGTATGTTTTTATTACCTTAATCTTTATTATGTTTTCACCAATTCTTGCTCGTGTTATCCAAAGTAAATGTCCATTTTAGAGCGCTTGCAGTGTTGTTTATTTCATTAGCTTCGTGTTTCGCACCTTTTTTTCACCAAATTCTTGTTATAATCTCAACCTTCCCGTGTTATAATGTGTTATTTCTCGGAATATTTGACAGAATTCACAACTGAGATTAATCAGTATCCATCTCCGTCTTCCAAAGTAACTTGAAATCAGCAAACTGTGATCTCTTACTTTTAGCGTTTGTTTGAGAAAGATTTAAGTTATTCGTCAGTATGATCGTTCAGTTATCACATGGACAAGCGAAGATAGTAAGCTTAGCCTCCAAAGGACATAATTTGTTTGTTACTGGCCAAGGAAGAACTGACGTAGAGAAATAATCAACAATCTCCATGCAGTTGGTAAAAGGGTATCTGTTGTATGTTTTACTGGTATAGCACGCAGAGTGTACGATCCTGGGGTCGCGTCGACCGTGAATTCGTATTATAGTGTAGGAATTGCCGACATACCTTGGGGACAGCTTGTCGAGAGGTCAACAAAAATTAGTGGGGTTATCGATTCAATAAGAAGAAGCGGTGTATTGATTTGGGACGAAGCAAGCATGTCAAGTCAGCCTATGCTTGAACTGGTTAATGCCATACACCAGTGCCTAAGTGAATCTCAGTGTAATCGTCCCTTTGCTGGAAAGCAAGTGATTCTTGTTGGAGAGTTTCTGCAATTACGTGCCGTTCCAAACGATTTAGATGAGGGGTTATTTATGTTCCATTCGTCAGTATTCCAAAGCGCCATAACACACCGCTACAAGCTAACAGATGTCCTTTGCCAAAGACACGAAGAATTTCTTATTGCACTGAAAGACATCAGGTTTGGGAAATGCAGCGAGAAGACCGTGGAATTTATTACTTTCCTTAGCAGATCAATGGAGAGTGTTCAAGATGACTGTAGCCACATTTCTTTCAAAAGGTTGCTGGTAGCATTACACAATCGTTTGGCCTTACAAAATCTTCCCTTTCCAGAGTTTACTTTCGAGGCTGAGAACACAAATCTAACTAAAGGAATGAATTGGCCTGGTTCTTCAACATTGTATTTAAGGGCAAGCTGTCCAGTCATGCTCGTTTAGAATTTAAACAATGAAAGTGGAAGCCATTTCTTGGAGAGTTGATCGTAAAAGAAAGCATTGGTAACCTGGCTTTTTAGAGGGGTATGCCGGAAGTGACGTTCCGTCCTGGACCAAAGGAAAAATACTTCCAGTTTCATGCGAGTATTAGGTTCACGCTACAAGAGATATGGAGAATGCAAAGAAAAATCGCACAAAAGAATGGAGAGAGAAAAAAGAAAAAGAAAGCAAGCTTAAAAGAAAAAATGGTACAATAAAAATCAAGAAAAATTTGAAGGGAAAGGCAAGAGAACAAATGAAGAGGCTCAGTTCAAACACGTGGCTTGGCTAAAGCTCAAGAATTTCATGATGCTGGCTCTAGAAGAAGGCGTGAAGTTAAATAGAAACAAGAGGAAGAAGAACAAAAGAGAAGAGAAAAAGCACAGGAAAGACAGAAGAGATTCAGAGACAAGAAAAGAAAGGAGAGATTTCAGCTGAACCTATAGACCGAGACATCATTACAGGTGAACCTACCAAAGAACTTTCACCTGCTTCTTCATTCAGGAGCCATATGGCCAAAACAAGGGCTGTTGACAAAACCAAAAAAAAAAAAAATTGCCAAAAACGCCAGGAAAAAAGGTTGAAATTATAGAGAACGTAGTTAATAGCCCTCAAACCAGAACAGCCCTCCAGAAAAAAGGACTGGTGAAATCTCCTGAAGAGGAAAAAGAAGTTGAGGCGTTATGAGCAGTAGCAACTGACCTAAGCAGCGCTTTAAAGGTCCTGAAACGTGACAACAAAAATGAAGGTAGAGCTGCCTTTGGAGCTATGAAGTCTCTGGCATTTGGAGAAACATTGAAAAAGAAAAGAATGACCTCCACTGCTACAAAGTTGGCTTCTCTTGATAGACGGAGTATCAGCAAGGGTATAAAATGCAGGGCTGATATGCTAAAGGGAGATAAACCCAGCTGGCTGTTCAAAGAGAAAGCCCAGAATTGATTCAGTGAAGGAAGAAGTAAAGCAGACAATATGTCATTTCTGGACCTATGAGGCAAGCAGGCCAAATGGGGATAATTGGATAACCAGTACTTAGAGCATACAAAGCACATGCTGGGGCAGACAAAAGTGAAGCATTTTTCAACTTTTGTGCACAGCATCCTAAGATAACAATTTCACAGCGCAAATTTGAACAGTTGAAGCCTTACTTTGTGAAAGGAGCTAGAGAAAGAGATAGGCGATCCGGTTTGTGCCGAAGCATGAGGAAGCAAAGCTGATCTTTAGCGAATGCATAAAGTTTCGAAAAAGTGTTCTGAATGAAGCTGCCCACGCTGACAATCCACCAGTGCCACTGTCAGTCAAAGAAGCTGTGGAACTAACTCTGTGTCCAAAGCCTGAAGGGAATGAGTTCCACAAGTTTTCTTGCATAAACAGAGAACGTGTCAACTGTGGAACACGTCTCTTCAGGCTTTTACCGGAAGAAAGCTCAGAGAGAGGTATGGTCAAGTGGAGGCGATTTGACTATGTGGAGACTGGAAAGCTGACATCATCTGGGGAAAAGCAGAAGAAAATCGCCCTTGTACAAAGGGAAACTCCACCAAAGGAACTTTTCCAGTACTTCAAGCTGCTTGATGCCTATCCCCATCAGCAGTTCATGGCCATCTGGCAGAAGAAGCACCTTGATGATCTACTGGAAAATCACCCTACCGGCGTGTCATCTGCATTCACAACTATTCGGAGAGTTATGCCTGCAGGGGACAAAATGAAATACAGTCCCAATACTTTGACGTCAACAAGGCTAGCCTCCACATCACTGTGATGTTTTGCCACGCCACAACGGAAGCTGATGGATAGGAGAGCACTGCTGAGGAACCTGCTGTCATCAAAGAACATGTCTTTGTGATCAGCAATGACCTGGTGCAGGATTTTGACTTTGTACATCATGCCCAGTCACTCATCGCAAACTACCTGACCCAAGATCTGAAGATAAGAGTAAATAAAATGCATGAGTTCACAGATGGATGTGCAGCTCAATACAAGTCGAGACACTGCATTGGGGATCTTTCATGCTGTGTTGCTGATTTTGGCCTTCCAATCCACTGCAATTTCTTGGAGACATCACACCCCAAAGGTGAGCAGGATGCTGCAGGGTCTCATGTAAAACAGCAAGCCTCACTTGCTGTTATACGTGGAAGAGCCAACATCACCAATGCAAAGCAGCTCTGCAATCACCGAACTGCAAACTTCTCGAAGCCTGCACAGTCTTCATTTCCCTCCCGTTCAACTGCGGTGAGTCTCAAGAGGAGAACCTTTTACTATGTACCAACAGAAGGAGAGGAAGCTATTCCCCGTAATCAAGGAGGCCGTCAATTCAACACCATCAAAGGCATAAGAAAACTGTACTCAGTGGTCACTTTTCCCCAGCAACTGAAGGTCAATGTCAGGGAGCGCTCTTGTTACTGCGATGAATGCCTGTATGAGAACTATCCTGCTTGTAAGAATAAAGATCTGGTGGATGATTTTGAGGAAATCAAGTTAGAGAGAGAGGCATCCCTGCAGTAACACGCTCACAAGGTGATCAAACAACTCATGCAGAGCCAGTCCATCTTCACGTTGCTGATGTTGTAGGCAAGGACAGCATCATCGCCATTGCTGCAGAAGAGGATGACTCCTGTGATTATTACCTACTGAAGGTGACAAGCAATGGAGTGTTGTTTCAACAAGCGACGAAACGGATGACTATAGGAATATAAAAAAAGAACAAGTATCAAAGCACAAGCAATTCAAAATGGATGGGGCCGCAATGCATCGTGGGTAATAGAGAAATGGTTGGAAATTGAGCGAAATGTGATAAAATGAAGTAATTTAGTGATGGAGCTTTACACTTTCTGCAAATAAAGGCATTCAATTGATTTTTGAAGATTTTGAGAATATTTTGTATTTTTTTGGCATGTTACACTGTTGTACATATGAACTGTGCTACTGATCAGTACATTTTTCGAAAATTTCGCCAAAGCTATTTGAAATATGAAAAATCAATCAATTTAACATAAAGCATGGTGAAATTCATATTCAAACCTGTAGTACAGTCGACTCCCGATAACTCGAACCTTCAAGGGAAATTGAAAAAGGTTCGAGTTATTGAGAGTTCGAGTTATCGAGGGTAAAATTATATAGAAAATTACCTTAGAGGAAAGGAAAATTGGTTCGAGTTAGCGGGAGGTTCAAGTTAGTGAGGGTTCGAGTTATCCGGAGTCGACTGTATTTTGTAAAGTGGATTCCCAGGAGCACGCAAAAATTTCTGAGAATGTCTACAGCTCACGTGATGATTTGCAGATCTTGTTTACGATCACACGTTTTGCCTTGAAACAAAACCGCGAACAGGAATTTCTTCGCTATGAAATCACTGATTTCCTCTTTTTAAGCAGCCGAGTGTTCCTTAGAAGTTGTTTTTTTGATTTACAGTATTGAAAACCTGTGTTTTCCTTCCAAGAACCACAAATTGCCCCCTTGACAAAAAATTGAATACAAGGATCTTCCGTACGAATAAAGTCAACTGAGATCTCGTCAACTTGTCATTGTGAACTTGACCCAACCTTCGGGTAAATTCTGCAATTCTGAAAGCTTCTGATTTATGGACTTATCCCAAAAGGCAGTAGCCACAAAAATGGCAGCCAAGAGGCAACCTATCAAAGGGAAAAGCTGCGGTTGTTGAGGAAGGCATTTTACACTATTTACCACTTGCTGAATGGTGGAAACAGGGGAATTTCAAGACAGAAAAGATAGCCGTTAGATGTAGCGATATTTTAGTCTTTTACTGTTTATATTAAACACACAGGTAGATCTTCTTTTTGACCTTCCACACTTTTTGTTCAGTGCCTTTGATTTGTATTTAGGTGGTCGAAGAGTTCGTGTACTGCTATATTCCACACTTTTTTACCTCTGCCAAGGTAGGTTTTAGCCTCTAAAAGATATTTGATCTGCTGTTAGTATCTCGGAGCTTTTATCCTCACCAAGTTGTACACCGTGATTGATCTATCTTTAATTTAAGCTTCCACACTTTTTGATCAGGGGCCCCTACCAAGTCATTGTTGTATTTCGGTTGTGCTTTTAAATTTTCCTTCGAAAAATCATTACAATGATTAAATGAGGCCTTCTAGAGGGCCTGAGGCTAGTGAAAACTTTGACCCGTCGCCAGTTTCTGTGCGATGGGTTACTTAGATGACTTCTACTTACTTACACTTGCACTTACCTTCAATACACTGTTGCTTTCTCTATCATTAATCAAAGAACACAAACAGAGTCACTGTTACAGTAAGAACAAGCTTAAAAGCTTGAATGTCAATCTAGAGCCTGAAGATATCGATAAAGCACACCGCATGAAGAAAGGTAGCACTCAACCTAAGCCGATTATAGCTGATTTACCAATTATTACAGTAGGAATAGATTATACATGATCAGGAAAAAGCTACGCAGAGCAAATTTTGAAGGATTTATCGAAGGAACTGACAGAATCTATATAAACGAACATTTGACTGTCTCAAGATCTCAATTATTCAAAAAGGTTAGAGATAAAAGAGGCAATCAAAACTGGAGACAATATATATGTGAAAACAGACCCTGCAGGCAGCTCTGCTATTCAAATTAAACTTGACGTGGACCTCAGAAGATTAAGTGGCTAGTTTATACTTCAGATTTCGCTAGAGTTTAGTCTAGCACAGTCTTTCTCTACCTCTCTACCTATTGTTCTTTAAGCTAAACAACAAAGATATGGGAACCCCACTGGAAAAAGAATGGGAAATTGGCAACTGTTGGGTAAATTTTAATTGCCAAAGTAAACAAGTTAGTAACATTTGCATTTACATAGGATTTGTCCATCTTTTTTTAGACGGGTGGGGGGGGGGGGGGGGGTATGACCATAGAAACTGGCAGATAAGCCAAACCAAATTGGTGTGATCACCAAACACCTTCACAATGCCACTGAGAACAAAATCTGATGGTGATAGACATTAAATGAACAGAATTATGCTGGCAGTAGTTTAGTGCAGGACGTCTCCTGGTCTAGTGTATTCCCTTACGTGTTTTCGATTTGAAAATGTGAAGATATAACTCACAACAAAAAGGTTGTGAAAGAAACTCCTCAAAAGTCAGATGGTAGAGATTGCGAGAAGACGAGACGGAGGAAATTTTCTTCAAAATGGCAAGTTGGCAGTCCATGGTTAAAAGATGGTGAAAACAGCACGACATGCAAGTGGTGTGTCAAGAACCAAACCTTAATTTCCCAGAGCGTTTTAACTTCCAGTAAATTCATAGATGGCTGTACAGGAAGAAGAGGAGCATGAACAAGAAGTTGTCTTCACTTAAAAGAACGATGACCATGTTGGAGATGACAATGTGGGAATGGTGTCAGACTATGAATCAGACACTGAGTCACAGTCATCATCTTGGTTTGTGGGCTATTTCTGGTAAAAAGATACTCACATTTTAGGTTGTTCATCAAACTAATGTTCTCCATGGTGACCTTATTTGACAGGACCATGGGTAGACTAGTTAGGGGACAGCTAAATACTGTATGGTTAACTAATGTGATGGCTTACGCTGTCCATATTTTCATATAAGCCTTTGTTAGAGGGAATTAATTGCCTCTAGGAAATAAGGGATAATGGTTACATTTGTCATACAGACATTTTCTTACCTTAAATAGTCAACCTGTGTTAATAAATATTTGTCGCACATGATTTGCAAGCCAACAGTTTGAAAAATTCATAGGTAAAGCAAGGTGCTGTTTTGGAAGCATCACTGATGCACTTTATGCAAATGTTGGTGGCTTTCCACATATTTGCAGCCCAGTCAAAATTGATTTGAGTGGTGGGCAAGATGGCTTGGGTAGTAGGCATCTAGTAGACACTTTATATCAAGGTTTGTGTGAAACAGGGAGCAGATGTTTCGTTGAAGGGAACAAAACTGCCGCCTACCAAAACATTTTGACCTCATGTGTATATCAATCTTATCTGCATAGCCCTGCGGGAAATCTGCTCTTATGTAGTAATTCACATCACCTACTAGTTTGACTCAATATACAATAATTGGCAGTGGCACTAACTTCTTCAACTTTACTCAACAGGTTTACTTGTACCCACAGCAGTTGAAAGCAAGGGCTCGGGTGAAGCAGTGAAAATCAAGATAGTTTGCAATGGCTGTGGAGTCTGCTTGGAGTATGCCAGCAGCATGGTGTGCCTAAGAGAAAGGAGAAGAAACTGTGTTTTGCTTGCCTTGGGCCTTTGCTTTTTGATTTGGGGCCATGGTTACCCTTTATACGATAAAATTTTAAACTTGGGATTGGGGATTCAAACTTAAGCATATGGTAATTTTTATAATAGCATCAAAGTTGCACATCCATTCGTGAAATCAATTCTTGATGAAATTTGCAAATGGGGCAAGAATGAAATGAAAAGTAAGGAGTCCTCAAGGCTTGGCAGCTGGAATAGGGCAGTTACTACCTCTGGTGGCTGTTGGCTAATTAGAGGACATCGTAGTCAATGTTGTACTTTTGTTGTTGTCGATTTTTTGAGTGGGCATACATTGTATTACGGGCACGCCTGTATGAGGGGGTCCAATAATGTAAGTGACAGCGACTTGTGGGAAGGGACTTCAAAGCAGCTGAGGGGCACTTGGCTGAGGTGTGTTTGGTAAGGCTAAAGAGGAGGGAATGGTGGTTGCCATTAATTGGCAAGATGCCGACTCCTTGTCAGCTAAATCATTTTGGTATGTTTTTCCCCATAGCTCCCTAAGTTGCATTATGCTTTGTGGGGGTCACGTGGGTCGTTCACATGCCAACAATTTAAAGGACTACAAATCTAAGAACTCAGTAGACCAGTCCTTCATTGCCAGTAAACTAAAGGACTATCCTCAGCTGAAAACAGCAAAGTGCGAATGTGCAGGCAAGAGGCCACATTCCAAGAACTGTGGATGTATGTCAGACACTTCTGGCTAGAGCTAAAAGTAACCATTTCTCTGCCTTAAAGCAGTGTGGGAATACTCCTAATGAGTATGCGTATTTTGGAGTAATATCATTCCCGAGATATCCATCAATGGACTGATGCAGGTGGGAAGAGTGACAAATGTCCATGGCATCCCCAGTATGTCTGCTCTTGTGGAGGATGTGATAAGGACACAGGCACAACTGCTGGTGGCACAAGACTCTTGGGGTCAGGCAGTGAAGGGCGCACAAGCAGACGGGGGGTGAGGTACACCAGGAAGTTCACAGGGCAGATAATGAAGATAGTGGAGATGGGGAGGACAGTGAAGCTACCATAGATAGTGAAGACAGTGATGGGGAGTATTTCGACTTTGAGTGCGAGGGAAAACCATATCAGGTGAGGGGAAAGGTTTAAACATGTGAGCTCCACAGCCTACTCTATGAGATCGAATGTGATCGCATGGCAGAGAAGGCAAATGATGTCATAGATTCTAACATGGGTAAGGGTCATTCCAATTTATCCGCCTTACCAAGGATCTTTCTATGTGGGAAACTTTCCTTACTGGGTGGAATGGTCGCTCTTTTTTTCTAAACTCCTCCATTTCCCCTTCTCCCCATATGGAACTATTCACCGACGCTGCTAGTACCATTGATTTTGGGGGGTACTTTAATGGGAAATGGTTGCAGGGAAGGTGGCCCCCACACATGGTGCTTTGCAAAGACAAAGGGATTAGCATTGAGTGGCAGGAACTTTTCCCCATTGTTGTGGCTTGTGCTATTTGGTACCCCCATGGGGAAACGCCTCCAATTCTGGTGCGACAATGAGTCGGTGGTTGCTATCATCGACTCAGGTCATTCAAAAGCCCCTCACATTATGGACTTTCTCAGATCCCTTACCCTTACTTCCATGAAACACAACTTTTTTGTGCGGCACGCCACGTTCCTGGGGTATCTAATGACATCGCTGACGCTGTCCCGATTTCAGGAGGCGCGTTTCAGGGCAGCCGCCCCCACGGCCGATAGGGACACTTGCACCATCCCACCTTCCTTAATGACCCTTTAAAGGATGAAGTCTTACGGTACGCCAACTGGGGCCTAGCCTGAAGATCCGTTTGGCTAGAGAATGCGCTTTTGATTGCGCTCTGTCGGTTGCGATTTCTAATGTTTACATAAAATGATGTTACGAGAATTCTGATTTGGCGGGCCTAAAGTGTTTCAATTGGAATAAGGGGCTAACAAGTTCGACGGAGTTCTGAATGTTGGATGGAGTTTATATTATTCCATCTTGCATTCTTAGAGAGGAGTAATGTGTGTGTTCCTTTATATGTCATTTGCGGTTGTATTTTAGTCAGTCTTAGTTTAGTGGGATGTTTGTTTGCAAAGTTCACACTGTTGAGTATTAAGCGAAGAATGATTTCTTTTGTATTTACTTCAAAACAATCAGGAATTTATTTTTTACGGAAGTTCGTAAGTCCGTCAACCCTCAGCTGTTTATTCGGAATTTCAGATCTTATATATGGAATTCATTGTTTACGCAGGTAGAACATGTCAGCTACTTTAAAAATAATGTCTCTGAATGTGAGGGGAATTAGCAACTTCAAAAAAAGACGTACAATTTTCACCTGGTGTCGCAGAAAGAGCGCAGATGTGATTTTTTTACAAGAAACGCACTCAAACAAAACAACAGAAATACAATGGAAAAATGAATGGGGCGGAAAAATGCTTTTTTCACACGGTAGCCCAAATTCATGTGGAACTGCAATACTGATCAACAACAAGGCAAATTGTTCAGTGCTTCACACAATTCCCGATCCCCTCGAAATAAAGGGAATTGTAATTGAACAACAAGAGACCAAATTATTACAATATGCTGATGATACAACTGCCGTTCTCGCTGACATAGAGTCGGCCCACATACTCTTTCACTTGCTAGAGAATTTTAAAAATATATCAGGTTTAAAGGTCAATAGCTCAAAGACAGAGGGAATGTGGCTGGGATCGCTGAAAGGAAATGAAATGAAGCCGCTCGGAATCAAATGGCCGAGCGATCCAATAAAAGCCCTTGGAGTCTTCTTTTCATATGATAAAAAACTTCTCTTTCAAAAAAACTTCTCAGAAAGGCTTGACAAGATAAAAAAATTAATTAATATCTGGTCCTGCAGGGGGTTATCCCTTTACAGGAAGGTTACTATTATCAAAACTCTGCTCTTGCCGAAAGTTGTTTACATATCTTCTTTGCTACCTACCCCTGAACATATAGTGAAAGAATTAAACTATTTGATATACAATTTCCTATGGAAAGGTAAAGACAAAGTAACTAGAGTATCTGCAATAAATTATTATGAGGGAGGTGGCCTCAAAATGGTTGATATTGAAAGCATGATCAAATCTCTCCGCCTCTCCTGGCTGAAAAGAATCTTTGGTGATAATTCAGGCGTATGGAAAAGCTATTTAGAATATCTTCTAAAAGAAACAGGTGGTCTGGTTCTTTTTAATTGCAATTATAATATTAAAGACTTAAATATTAATTCTCAATTCTATGCAGAGTTATTGAAATGGTCGTCTGAGTTTCGCAAAGACAATGCAAATGATACTAACTGGCATTACTTTATTCGGAATAATCAAGAAATACGAATAAACAATAAACCAGTTTTCTATAAAAGGTACTTCAATAATGGGATTCGAACTGTGGGCGACTTACGCTTTGATCTTAATAATATCGACTCTTATGAATTACAGGCAAACTACATAGAGAAGACGAATTTTCTGCAATGGACTGGTCTACGCCACTCCATACCGCTCAATTTAAGAAATGCTAATTATAAACCGAATCCCATAGTCCTAAATCCATCCTTCAAAACTGACAGTGGTCTTTTCGATGTAACTAAAAAGAAATCTAAAGATTACTATTCCCTTTTTGTCTGTAAAAAGGCACGCTTCCCTAATCATGCGCAAAAACTAAAGTGTGAATTTAATTTATCTGATGAGGCGTTGAAAAAAGCTTTCTGTCTTCCCCATTCAGTTGCTTTTGAGCCATACGTTCAGGCCTTTCAGTTTAAGGTATTTAACTCTATACTTTACACTAATTCATTGATTGAGGTATCAGGTATCAGGTATCAGGTATGGCAAGCAAATTTAAGCGCACCGCAAAAGATCTCAATAATTCTGTTGCAAGTACCCCAATGAAGCCCAGCCCAAAGGTACTTAAAGTTAACGATGCGGAGGAATCAAAGCTCGGCAAAATATTGGAGGAGATTGCTCAAATGAACCGAAAATTAGACAAATTAGACACCATCGAAGAGCATCTGACGCGTGTCGATAATGACATTAAGGAACTAAAGGAGTCCTATACATTCGTCAAAAATACTGCAGATGAATTAATCAAGAGTCGTAATGAGGACAGTGATTTAATCAAGAGTCTGGAGAAGAAAGTAGCTACGATTGAAGCACATACTGAAAAGTTGCAAAGCGAGATTGTTGACATCAGGGCGCGCTCAATGAGGAGTAATCCGATTCTTTACAATCTGCCAGAGAAGGAAAAGGAAGATCCTTTTAAAACAGTACGCAATTTATTTTCAGTTAAGATGAAAATAGACGAAAACCAAGAGATTGAAATTGAAAGAGCACACAGGATCGAAGGAAAGAGAGATGACGGCAAACCACGACCGATTGTCGTAAAATTCCTATGTTGCCAAGATAAGGAGTATGTCAGGAAATCTGCATACCTCCTCAAGGGCACCAGGATAGGCATCGTGGAGCAATTCCCCAAGGAGATTGCTGAAACAAGAAAACGACTGTACCCAATTATGAAGAAAGCTAAACAGGATGGAAATACTGCAAAACTAGTCAAGGACAAACTTTACATCAATGGTCAGCGTTATAGGGGACCGTTTTGAAAGCAGGGTCAGATGTTTGATCTTATCCACAAAGATAAGTGTTTTAAGCACGTATTAGACCATAATTATTATCTCTTTTCGTTCCAAAATTTACTAAGATTCGCTTGAGAATAACTAATTATCCAACTTGCGATGAGGAAAGAGAGTAAAACTTGTAACTTGTGTGGATATGAAGTGAATCATAATCAAAGGTCAATAACGTGCACCATCTGTTTTAATGATTACCACAACAATAAGCATTGTCTGCGATTAGCTATTCTTCCCAGCAGTGATGAAGTGTTTACATGTTATCAGTGTTTGGATAATTGCTTGCCTTTTAATAATCTTGATGATGATAGCTTACAGAATAATTTTGAAACAACTAGAAATGAACTTAGAACCATGTTAAGAAATCAAAGAAACAGACTAGACAATCTTATCTTTAACCCGTTTGGACAGCAGCAACAGGAAGCGTTCTTCCATAATGACAGAAATTTTACAGATGGTAACCCCGTCAAGACTTGTTATTTCTATTCCACAGAGGAATTTAACAGTTCAATCACTTCCAGACATAACACAAATAATACGCTATCATTGCTACATTTAAATATTAGGAGTATAAGGAATAAGTTTGATGCCTTTTTAAATTATTTACAAACATTGACTCATACATTTTTTATTATAGCACTTACTGAAACTTGGCTAAACGATAATGACAGCAATATTTTGATCCCCGGGTACAATTTGACTAAGTTTAATAGGCAAAATAAAGTTGGGGGAGGGATTTGTATTTTCTCAAGAAATGATTTAAATATTAAAATAAGAAATGACTTAACTATTGAAAACAGCGCCAGTAACATCGAGTCTCTCTTTATTGAAATTTTAAATGAGAAATCTAAAAACATAATTGTTGGCGTCATATATAGGCCTCCTGATAACATATTTAATGATTTTGAAAGTGACCTCAAAATCGTATTGTCAAGATTGGATAAACGAAATAAGCCATGCTACATCATGGGTGATTTCAATATTGATCTTCTAAAATATGATCAATGTAATTTCTCAAATTTATTTTTTAATCAATTTTCATCATCTGGTTATATACCACTAATTACAAGACCAACATGGATAACTAAATCTACTGCAACACTAATAGATAACATTTTCACTAACAATTTAAGTCACACTGAACACCTAAGTGGTATCATGGTTAATGATATATCTGATCATCTACCTATTTTCACTATTACGGAGTATGAGATGCACATTAATACTGTGAGCTCTGAATCAGGTAGTTATGTAACTAGAATAATAGATAAGAAATCTCTAGATTCATTCTCTAGTTGTCTTGAAACCTGTGATTGGCTAACCACGTTATCTAAGAATGACCCGGCAGAGTCTTTTAAAGCATTTCTCGCTGAATTCTCTGACCATTATAATAAACATTTTCCAGTTAAAATGACTAAACGTATAGGTACACGAAGGTATAACAATTTATGGATAACGAAAGGTTTAAGAAAATCTTCAAAAACCAAGGAATTACTCTATAATAAATTTTTAAAGAGTCCGACATTAAAAAATGAACATGATTATAAATTATATCGAAATAAATTGAATCATCTAATCAGAATTGCTAAAAAGAATTATTATTGTAAAAAATTCAGTCAAGGACAAAATAATATAAAATTGACGTGGAATACTATTAATGAATTACTTGGTAATAGAAAATCACATAACTCTCTTCCCAGTTCTTTTCTGAACAATGAAAATGATGAAATCAGTGATCCTAATTTGATTACAAATAAATTTAATGAATTCTTTGTAAATGTTGGGCCTAATCTAGCTATGAAATTTGATGACGGTTCGGATGAATTTTACAAATTTCTAAAGGGAAATTATTGTGACTCCATGTTTTTACATGACACTACATGTGCTGAAGTAAACAAAGAAATTGATAAAATGGCAAACAAATCAAGTTGTGGTATTGATGACATAAACAGCAAAGTAGTTAAACATGTCGCCCCTTACATATCTCTACCCCTGTCTCACATTTTTAATCTTACTTTTTCAACTGGTAAAGTCCCAGATGAATTGAAAGTAGCTTTGGTAACACCTGTGTATAAATCATCTGATAAAAATGTATTTTCAAATTACAGACCAATCTCTGTTCTCCCCTGTTTTTCGAAAATACTAGAAAAACTGATGTACAAAAGATTAATGAACTATGTAGATAGAAATAAAATTTTATTTGACCATCAATATGGATTTCGAAGTAAAAGCACTACTAATTATGCAATAATTGAACTTATTGATAAAATAACACAAGGGATAGAAAATAACCAGTTCACTGTTGGTATATTTCTTGATTTATCAAAGGCGTTTGACACAGTAAATCACAATATTCTTCTAAAGAAGCTCTCCTTCTATGGTATACGCGGAAATTGTCTTGCATGGATAAAAGATTACCTAACCAACAGAAAACAAATTGTTAAATATAATCAAATCAGATCAACAGAAATGGCAATTACGTGTGGGGTCTCACAAGGATCTATTCTTGGACCATTACTTTTCCTAATTTATATTAATGACCTAAACAATTCTACCAAAAATTTATCTACTATATTATTTGCAGATGATACTAATCTGTTTTGCTCAGGTAAAGACATAAATGAACTCGAGTGTAATATAAATGCGGAATTAGTTAATGTTCAAGAATGGTTAACACTAAATCAACTTACACTCAACATAAAAAAATCCAATTACATAATATTTAGAACAGCAAAGAAACAGTTAAAAAAATCACTGACTCTTAAGCTTGATAATAAGGAGATCCAGAGAGTAGATAAAACTAAATTCTTAGGAATTATAATTGACCAGCACTTAACATGGAAGAATCATATTGATTATATTACTAAGAAGATAATAAAAGCCACCGGTATGCTATGTAGGATTCGCTTCTATGTAAGTCAAGTACTCTTGAAAATATTATACTATAGTTTGATTTACCCTTACCTGCATTACGGAAACACCGTTTGGGCAAATAATTACCCCACAAGGCTAATGAAATTGTTCAAATTACAAAAAAAAGCACTACGTATCATAACATTCTCGCCATATACCGCACCATCTCTTCCTCTTTTTATAAAGATGGGTCTCTTAAATATTTACCAAATTAATGACCTACTAATCAGATCTTTCAGTTTTAGTCTTATCAGTAAATCGTTACCCACCTATTTCAGTGACCTCTGCATTGAAAACACGCAAGTCCATGGTTATAATACCAGGAATTCAAAACATCTACATAAGTGTTTTAACCGAACTAACTATGGAAAATACTCTTTAAGAAGTAAGATAGTTGAGACATGGAACAAAACTCCTCTAGAAATAAAACGATCTCTTTCTATACATGTTTTCAAAAAGAAAATGAAGCAATTCCTTCTCTTTCAATGATTATGATATAGGCGTTAACTTACATAATTTTACTTGCACCTTTCATTATTACTGTTATTTATATACCAAACCTGATATCCTGATTAATTTAGCTTAAAAATGTAATTTCAATCAAAGGGGGACTACTTTGTAAAAGCCCGTAAGGGTTTCTTTAGTCTTCCTCCCAACTTCAATGTAAATTGCACTATGCACTTCTTATGTTACTTATAATTGTGGGAAATAAACATTCATTCATTCATTCAATTCAAAATTACATAAAATCGGCTATATTTCAGACAATCTGTGCTCTTTTTGCAAACGGGAATCAGAAACTATACAGCATCTCTTTTATAATTGTTCTTACTCAATTACTTTTTGGAAAGACTTTGAATTATATTACTTATCCCTGACAAAACAACAAATACATCTTGAGTTGAGAGATATTTTAATTGGTGTTCTAACACCAGAATGCCCCTTACTAAATTACCTGTTACTTATAGGAAAAATTTATTTATGGGGGTGTAGAAGAAATAACGAACTTCCAAATATAGGTGGTTACAAATTTAAAGTATCGCTAAAGTATGACACAGAGAAATTTATTTGTACGAAAAATAATACATTAGACATATTTAAAAAGAAATGGACAATACTTAGACCTATTTAATATATATATGACTTGTACAGGTGTGACTTTGAATTTTTTGTGAGTGAGTGCATGAGAGCATGAGATGAGTGAGCGAGTGTTGTGAATGGTGTGTTAGCGGGCCAGCGAGTGAGTAAGCTAATTGTAATATTGTACAAAGTGTAAGTGCGTAAGTACTGTCTAGTTTATTATTGTATGTAACTGTGTGTTTTCTTGCAAATAAAAAAAGTTTTCCTCTTTGGGCTTTCGATAACTTAAAAATAAACCATTATTTTGTGTGTTAGCCGACTCCTAACTGTCAATTATGATGCAGTAATTTGAGCTCCCTTAATTCAGTCACGTGGCCTACTGTAGACTAACGATAACTGTCAGCTAAATAGGGAAACAAAACTCCACTTGTGTTTGTTATAACTGGCAAATTTCATTTGCATCGAGTTCAGCAAATGCAAAATATCTTCATTTTCGTCTTGGAAATATGTAGAATCCGTCGAATTTTACTTGATTCTGGTCATTACCTCGCTCGTAATCTGTCCGCCATGTTGGATTTCTTCTTCATACGTTGCTTTGCCTCCTGAGACGCTCATTTCGTGGAAGTTTCCTGGAGAAAATGACGTATTTTAACGTGTTTCGCGTCGCTAAATGCAAACAAAAGGACTTCCTTAGCAACAGGGATAGACAAAGGAACAGTGATCGATTTGACCAGCGGTTACCATGCGCAGTCGCTACAGACCACTTGTACTCGCGTGTTCGTGAATACATCGCTCACGTATATTCTCGGATCTACACGTTTGTTAAAAAAAACTCCGCCAGGGTTTTTATCACAATAAAATTGGTAAGAAATGTGGCCGTGTTAGTCGAATTTCACAACTTTCACCTCTCACTTGTGTAACAGAAACTAGATTGTGGCCAAATGTTTTAACAGATTTTCATAGACGATGGATGAAAATTTCCACTGATATGTAGAAGAGACTGCCAGTACAAGCCACTTTTGCAATTTATTCCTCTGAACTTGGGCTAAATCGCATGTTGTGATAAGTGCTCAAAGTAGATAAACTTTGCGCCCTCAGATTTATTACACTAATTAAAGCTAATGATTGCAATTCATCACATTATGAACGTTCATCGCTTACAAGCGAATTACAAGATTTTAAATCATCTGTATTCCCCAGAACTAAAAGACTTGCAAAATTCCCAAGCTCACCAGGGGGTTTCTAACACAGTCCAGAGTGGGAAAAGTTTAAATCACCAAATTTTAAGAAAATTAAATTTTTCTTTTCGTACTTCATATTTTTTTACCTACTTGCCAAGAGAAGGTGTTGTAAGAGTTGTCAGCGAAATCTATTTTATAGACAAAAATTGGATATGAGGTTCTTAGGGATAGACGCTCTTAACAGATCACTCAAATGTGCAGTCTGACAATTACTAAAGTCACTAATGGCTTTGTTCAAAATCTGGAAGTGGCGTGTTTTCTTATGTTGTTGGCACTCAAGACAGATTCCATTGTCACTGTCAGATTTCATGGTTTTTCAAGGCAACAATATCCAAGTTGTGGCAAACCTTGCCACCAGTTTTGCAACCTCTTTACACAGCCTTATTTATTGGCACAGTCTAGACACATATTTAACTTACATGCTGTCTGACAACTCAAGGCCATTGAAATTAAAAAGTCTACTGGTATCACTGATATGCCGGCTCATCTTCTTAAGGCGGGGGTAAACATGAAATTTGGTCAAACTGAACATTTTTTTTTGTTTTTGGAGTCATCAATAGCCCCATTATTTATGATTCTATAAATAGGTGTTTTAAGGTCTAGTTTGCAATTTTTGTGCCGCTACGAGTCCTTTAGAGCGGTGTGGTTAAAATAAACAACTTCGTTTCCATGGCAACGCATCTGTTAGTTTTGAAGTTTTTGATCCTTCAAGAAAATGAGAATGGCAGAAGAGGCCTTATGACTGAACTGTCTGCTCAGTGCAGCTCTTGCCTGGAGGAGTCACCTTTAGAGACATCCTTCGTCATTACTAAGAGGGGGAAATCCTTGGATGACAACAGGCGGGCAGTGTACCACTCCTTGGAAACAGGCGGTGGGTATGAAGGTCTGGCATCCTTTTGCAGCATTATGAACCTGCCCTGCTTATCAAAGCCAGCATACTATCAGCATGTTGATACAATTCTAAATGCCCTTGAGCTTGAAGCTCAAGAAGACATGAAAGCAGCTGGACGAAGGGTTCGCGAACAAATTTTGAAGGAGAATGGAGTGCAAACTAATGATGATGTTGTTGATGCTGCCGTAAGTTTTGATGGTACATGGGCAAAGAGGGGCTTCACTTCTCTGACTGGAGTTGTCTTTGTGCTGTCAGTGGACACTGGTGAAGTTCTCGATTGCCATGTCTTGTCCAAATCCTGCCAAACATGCACCATTAATAGGGGTCGCTACAATTCTGATGATGAATTTGAAGAGTGGCAAATAGAACACATTGCATCAGGTGAATGTGACATTAACTTTCATGGCAGTTCACCTGCCATGGAGACAGAAGGAGCCAAAGTTTTATGGAACTGGTCAATTGAAAAACACAATATCCGGTATAAATGGATGGTTAGCGATGGAGACGGCAAAGCCTTCAATGCAGTGGAAGATACTTATGGTGACGACTGCAAAGTTGTAAAATTAGACTGTGTTGGTCATGTTCAAAAGCGTATGGGGAAACATCTCCTCAACTTGAAGGCCAGAACAAAAAGAAAACTGGCAGATGGAAAGCCGATTGGAGGACGTGGTCGTCTCTCGGAGGGGAAAATAAAACAAATTCAGCAATATTATGGTCTAGCCATAAGACAGAACACTTTGACTGCTGCAAATCCTTCTGACACGGAGGTTAATGTGGCAGTGTACTCTATGAAAAAGAACATCATTGCCATATTAAACCACTCTGTTAAAGCCCAAGAATTATCAAAACAGCATCGATTTTGTCCTCCTGGAGAAAATTCTTGGTGCAAGTGGCAACAAGATCAAGCTAGTGGAACCTCCACTTACAAAGATGATGATTGCTTGCCTGAATTATTTCTTGAAGTGCTGCGCCCCACTTTTATGACACTAAGTGAGACAAAGCTCCTGGAAAGATGTGTTAGTGGAGCAACGCAGAACCAGAATGAATGTATTAATTCATTGGTTTGGGTGCGGTGCCCCAAACACAAGCACCATGGGGTAAAGGTCATCCGCTGTGGAGTGGCATCTGCTGTCCTACATTTTCATGGTGGAGCTGCTAGCAGGGAGAAAGTCATGCAGAGGCTTTCTATACCAGCTGGTGCATTTACTAGAAGAGCCTCGCTCATCAGAGATAAGAAGCGACTTCAGAAGTCAGACCTTCAGGCCAGCAAGAAAGATAAAAAACGTCGTCAAGCAGAGCGACTGAGGAAAACTCGAAGGGAGGATGCCCTACGGGATGCAGAGGACACAACATATGAAGCTGGAGCCTTCTAAGCTCCCTCTGTTCAACACATAGTTTAATTTTGTATCAAATTATGAACTATTAGCTGTTTGACTCTTAGTGACCAACTAGAAAAACTCTTTAAAAACTTTACATGTGAATTTCCGAAAACATGTATTTTAAACCTTTGAGAAAGGATATCTCAGGATGTATTTGTTCAATTGATCTGAAATTTTCAAGGCTGAATCCTCTCATCAAGTTGAGTTGGATGAGCAAACAGTTTCTCCATAAGTTGAATTATAAGTAAGTTATTGAAAAATTTTTCACCTAGAAATTCTTGGTGAACTCTGAACTAGCATTGTGGTCATAATTTTTGTGGCTCCCAAATTTCCTCTGCTCATCCAAGAGAGTGAGCCCAGTGCTTTGTTTTGACACCAAAATCACTTCACTCCATGCAATCTATGAGCAGTTATCTTTTCCCAAGTATGCCCAGGTTTTTCACAGTATGTGGTCAACATATTGATCTGGTGTCAAATGACAAATTAGTTTAGGCCAACATAAATGTTATATTAAATATAACATTTATCAAATTTTGGTATCTGTGATTCCTTAGCTTTCTTCTGATATATAGGTTTATATGGTTCTGAATTATAGTTATGAAGTTACAAATGTTTGAAAAAAGTGTCTTTTTTCATGTTTACCCCCGCCTTAAGGACACCGCTGAAGCCATAGACAAACTGTCACCCTGTTAATGAAGAAGACTATTTCCAAGGGATCACTTCCCTCTGAATGGAAACGCTGTTGTTACTCCTGTCTATAAATGCAGCCCGAGAACAGATCCTTCCAACTATAGATCTATGTCTGTACTATCAATGTTTTCAAATATCCTTCAACATGCAATATGTCAAATGGTTTATAAATTTTAAAAGACCACTTACTACTTTCAGTGTCAACCTGGTTCCATTCCGCACTTCACCTCAACAAGACTTGTCAACGTTACAAATGACTAATTTGACTGTGAACTTATGTAACTTTTTGCCACAATCTATACACGAAATGCAATTGAAGAACAGCTCCTAAAAACTCTGTCAGCTGACAGTTCACAGAGAGATTACTGGGAGGATTAATTACTAACAGTCCACCAACAGATAACTGGTAAGCTAAAAGAAAGAAATAAGTCTTAAAATCTGTTTGCCATTTTTCGGCCGACAGGTTAATTGGGGAGCTGTTCTTTAATTTTACCCAGAAAGTAGTGTGCTGCAGGTCTCCCTGTAGCTCAACAGTTACAGCAACAGTACTCTGTCTGTGGCAAATCCAGGACAGCTGATAAATAGTGGCTAAAACTGGCCATTTAAATCCACAAGTGCCTTATTTTATCGTCCCTCCGAGATTCAGAGGGAAACAGCAGTTGTCGACTCTTGACTGTGTACAAATCAGTTCACTTACCCAATTGGTGTTCAAACATAGTCGGCAATTTCATTTCCAGAGGGCACACCGTCCCATTATTCTATAGCCTCAAGTGATTCCAAGGTTTAACACCGTAAAGGTGAAGAAATATAGAGTTAAGTCAGCCAACTTGATGGAAGAAATTAATAATCTTCTGGAAGCACGGAAGCTGGGATAAATTTAATTAAACAGGGGTTTCCAAATTTCAATTTGTTTGACTTGGTTATGGAGCATGACGACAATGTTAACCTGTAACACAGTGTTGACAGTACTTCGCATACAGATTTCAATGTTTCAATGGATGGATCTCCATGCTCTGCTAAGGAAGTTCAGAAAACAAGTGACAAGAGAAACGCAGACAAAAATAGTGAGGGCAGGGGCTAAAGGAGGAGACAAGATACTCAAGATGGCCCTGCTGCTGAATGGCAGACTAGGTTCATTGAAATATGGGAGTACAGCAGGGGAAAAAACGCCAGATTTGAGAGCTCTGTTCGAATGTTTCATCTACATGTACCTCAAAATAGGCAGATGCCCAAACCAACGCCATTCTGGCTGCCTTCAAAGATAATGCTTGAAGAGTCTAAAGCAGTGGAACTCATTTTCACTAGTTGTATCATGCATTTATATCATCATGTTAAATGTCATATTTTTGTTGTTTGAATTTGCATAGCTTGATTGTGGTTAAATGAAAACTTCACAAAAATGCCTAATACTTAGAATTGATCCCTTATATAAAGTTTTCATGCACAATGTCTTTAAGTGCCTCTCCAATGCCATTTCCAGTTTCAAAAACATCAGAACTATCCTCTGAATCACTTTTTTTCTGTGTAATTCAAGTCACCCCTTTCAATACACATGTGTAAAACACGCTGTAAGCACTGTTTTCTTTAATGTGTTCGTTTTCTGCTAACCTTTTTTCAACATGGTTTATTCTGCAATGTGCTTTCAACATACCAAATGTTCACACCACCACACATTGACGCATCACAGTGCACTAAATTTTGTGTTGAGCTTTCTCTGTGCTGGAGTTAAGTGACCTCTATCCAGGAAAGGGTTTCATGAGCCACCTCCTAAGCTGGGGGAGGCCTGATTTCAGTCGATTTGTAACGCACTTTCAACCACTAAGGATGTTTGTCACCCGCTAAATCATATAGCCTAAGAACTTGTACATCATGCAAACTGCCAGGATACCCAACAGTAGCATAAAAAACTTTAAATTTTTTTATCAGTTGCAAATTGTGATGCTGCTTTAAAATTACTAGATGTAGGTTACTAAAACTAAAAATAAGCATCTTTGGCTACGGATGGCTAGAACGGAAAAGGGTTGAAAAAGTTAACCTATCTTGTGTGTTATAGAAAAATCGCTAAAAAAAATATTTTTTTCTGTCTGAAAAAGTTCCCTGGTTTCTTCAATTTAGTGTTCTAACAGAAATTAAGAACTCAAGGACACTAAGTTTCAATTACAGATCAGATGTTAGCTCAAAGGCATAAAAAAAAACGTTTCATTTTTTTTTCTTTCACTGTTTCGAAAAGTTTCATGTTCCAGATTTGTTTCCGATACTTCTTTAAATTCTTTGCCACAAACCACATCCACCGATATGCAGACAGACTAAGCACACCATTATTTTTTTATATATTTACACCGAACTTCTTTGTTATCACTTGGCACTTTTAATAACTTTTTAATGCAGTTAAATGCAATTTAACTAAGTTAACAACAAAGAAAAGCTGGCATTCACTGGGCGGTCAGCGGCTTTTCGTAGGTAGCGCATGCACAGAGCACTGCTTTGTGGTGGCGTTTAAGCATGGCGGTGCGTAGCCGTTTCGTGGAGTTCCTTATTGGATTGTCCCAATATCCTGCGTTCTAGTGGCCCGTTTTTTCTATCTGCGTGAGTAGTTCCAATTTTTTGTCATCTTTTGGCGTCGACGACGTGTTCTTGTTTTGCTCAGTTTTATCTGTCTTATGGCTCGATTAATGAACAACAGCCTCGCCTCCACCAGGTTCCCTTACTCAGCTCCGTCTGCGCCAACTACTGAAACGCAGGAAACAGCCCCACCGAGCAATGCCGCCGCGATTTCCACCGTAGCACAGCCCGTTGGATCGACTTTCAGCAGCGATGCGTTTGCCCAGGCAATGTCGCGGGCTTTATCTGATTGCCTACCAGGTATTCTCGCTTCGATGCAAGGCTGGGACATCGCGCCTTAGCACACTGCCCCTTCGAGCGCGATTCCTGCTGGTTTCTCCACTTTTCCAACCATTTTACCGACGGGATCATCTGCCTTGTCAGGTAATATTGCCGTTCCTTCCTTTGTTTCCACCTTTTCTACTCTTTCATCTCCTGCCTTCGGTTATCCTTCGTTTTCACTGTCGTCAGCTGCGCAGACGTCACTGAGTGTTGGAGGCGTTCCTTTGTCCTTCCCCACCATTTCATCCACAGCTCCTTTGGTTGGGAAAGACTTCGTCATCGGCCCTGGCTACTCGCCCATCCCCCATAAGCTGGCCAACAAAATAACGAGCAGCCAATTCGTTGAGCTGGTGGACCTTCTGCCAGATAACCTGAAAGCAAACGAGTCTGAGACTCAAACCTTCCTGGAAGGCAAACTCGTGGTCGCTCCGGCTCAGAAACGAACTGTAGAAATACAGGATATCCTCACCTGGGTGGAGGCTTTTATCGCTTAGTGCTATCTGCTTCCGAACCATCAAGATGGGCTGATCTGTCCAATTACAAGCTCCTTGTTATCCAGAAGTAAATAAGTAAGGAAAACCTTTATTTTGACACAATGAATATTTAAGGTTTTTGCACCGCCAGATATTTGAGAGCTTTTTAAGCCTTAAAAATCTTTGTGTTGCTTCTTCAGATAGTCTAATATAACAAAAAGTACTTTTTACAGAAATTCACCTTTGCTCCGAAGCAGAAATTGCCGTCAAAGTTGCAAAATTTACCGGACTCCAGCAAGAAATTTCATTTTCGTCTCCAAGGAAAGTGACCGCGGGTGGCTGAACTGTGCCCACAGGAAAGTAATTTGACTCTTACGACCAGCAGTGTTTTCATTCACTCATGCTTCCCAGAATCAAAATGTCTGCCGGTTCTCTACGTTCCGTTCAACTCGAAGCAGCATTTCTCAGGCTAGATGCCGAATTTGAGCAGAAAGGGTAAGTCTTTGATAAATGTTTTCATTGCGTAGGCTGAAATTGGGTTTTTTAAATTCATACATTGCCTTTTTCATCGGACTTGGAAAGAGGCCTGAAGGATTGTACGGAGTCCTCCCAGAAGAGAGGAAGCCACTAGAAACTACTGAGGCAATACGGCATCGCATTTATTCTAGAATATTTGGGATAATGTGGGTAAGCGAATTCATTTTTATTGTAGTGATAAGCAAACATTTTCTTTGCTCCCTGCTTTCCTCTATCATATAGATCAACGAATTTGTTTGATTGTGAAATACCGATGAACATGTTTCTTTGAGCAGTCTAATTATTGTATTAAAATGCAAGTCTTATGTTCAGCTTCACACAAATTTTCTAACAGTAATTAAATGCTATTTTCCAATTGTGTTTCTGCAGTATTCACTAAGAATTGGGAGGGTGCAGTAGATAGGGCATCAGGCAAGACGAAACCCACATGTGTTTCCGGCGTGCTTGAAGGAGGTGGTGCGGCTAGTAATCGCTGAAAATATCTGCGATTACGATGATCCAAGTGGACGAAATGTAAGTGTTGAATATGATGCTTGTGCTATGAGACATGCAAGAATACCTCTACTTACATTTTGATAAATGTTTGCTGTGTGATTGTTTTCCATACCTGAAGAACATCAAAGAATGTTATGTAAAATGCTTCTAAAGGATGATGTATCACCAGTATGCTTTCATTTCTCTAGGTGTATCATGTGACGATGGAGGATTTGGCACATACCAAGTGGCCAGCTGCCAAAAAATCGGGCAAAATAAGAGCAAAAAATAGTTGTTTATTTTGTTGGGTAATGTGGGACAGTAACCAAGGCTGCAGAGCCTGGCAATTGCAAGCACAAATTTTTTCAGACATGTTCAATCTTCACTTTGCACTTGTTACAGGGCCTGATTTGCACCAACTTATGAGATAGGCGGATTTTCTGTTAGAGGTTCCAAAGGTCCTGGAGGCATTGCTTCCCCAGAAAAAAAATTAAAATTTTAGTGTCCTGAATTGCAATTTTCAGTGCTCTCTGGGTAACTTTTACAGACACCCAGAGAGCACTTAGATTGTGGACAGGATGATGTGCACGATGCACGCCGCTAAAAATGCCTGTGAGTGGGCAAGATCTTGTCGAGTTCTGCCGTGCTCTGCAGACTGAATGCTAACCTAACAATAACGGCTCAGGTGAATGGAAGTAAGACAATGTGTCCCGCAAGATAGATCTCAGATTTCAATGATTTGTGTACAATTGCACAGAAGTGTGTAGAATTCATGGAATATGTGTACCTTGCAAAGTGTTTTATTGATGAATATTTGTGAAAATTAGTTCCATGCACTCCCTTACGCCTTTGAGTCAAGTTAGCAATGGAAATGTTTTGTTTATATATGGAAAATAAAGATATCTATTTTTGAAAGAAAATCATAATATACTAGACGACCAGTAATGATTGTAATGAATTTGTGCTGTTCACACACGTCAACTTGAGTTTCCCAACACCAGTCTACCAACAAAACTTTGTCATGTGAAGGCAGCATAAGATAACACCAAGAGTGGTAGAAACTGTCAGAGTAATTTTATATCATAATATGAATTCAATTATGAGTGAAATATATTAAGTTGAAATGTGTCAAACCAAGAAGTATGATGCATGGTATGGGCAAACAATTCTCTTATAACTGTACAATAGCTCTCTTGTTTTGATAAAAGCAATTTATTTCAAGTTGTAGATTTTGATAGACTAAATACACCCATTACATGACTGCTGCATCTAGTTCTTGGAGAAAGAAGAATAAATTTTTACTGTAAATCATGCACCCATTTGTGGTTTCCTTATTGTGCCTTTTTTGGTTTTAGAATTTCCAGATGCAACATATGTCCCCCAAATAATAGCCTAAGCTTCCAATGCAGAATTTATCCCCAAATTAATAAACTATTATCAGTCCGTTGTTTCTCTTAGAAATAGTTGAGTGATGTTTATGTACATGCCCCATGCAGGGGTACTCCCATAAATTTTAGCTGGGGGTGTGCCGCTGGGACTCTGAGAACCTTAACAGCAGAGCACAAATAACCACGATGATGTGACCTTCATCAACAGTGTGAAAAAGAGGAAAAGTTGAGTCACATGAGCAGGCATGAGCCCTGTGGGGGGGGGGGGGGGGGGTACTCCCATATATGAGCTGTATAGGTATGTACCACTGTGAAGGGTAAGGTTTTCGGTTTTCAGCTAGTTTACTCTTGAATAGGATATAGAAATCAGAGAGTTGTGGTCTAGAAAAGGGTATCATTTTCTGTGAAAGTAGTCAGTTGCTTGAAGAATTTAGTGGGAGAAAGTTTCCAGGTAAATGACGTCTAAATATCGGAAATAGGTGTAGGATAGGGTAGGGATTTTCAGTGTTTACTCTAGAATAGGGTATGAGTGGGAAAGATGTTGTAGTAGAGGAGGATTTGTATGAGGGAACAGCAAAGTCAATGGAAGGAGTATTGTCGAATGAGTGCTATGAACAGGCCAAGGATGAAGGTTGCTGTGTCGAGGTGGTTTGGCAGGATAATGATTCAAGCTCAGCAAAGTCAGTTGCCTTACACCATCCTAATGGGAAGGTTTACAAATGCGGGGGCCATGTTGGGAGGGCCCACACTAATTGCTTGAAAGAAGCAGCAAAGAAGAAGGAATTTTCAGTGGGCATCAAGAACAAATACAAGGACGCTTTCACACAAGTCTCGACTGCAAAAGGCACAAGGCTGGCTGTGGATGCCTCTCAGACTCATTCATCAAGGGTGCAAGAATCAACTATTTCTGCTGCTTGCAACAATGCCAAAATCCAGATGAATATGCCACAAGACTGACAGCCCTCTCCAAGTACCACGTATGAGATACACATGAATGGGAAGATGGTAGCTGTGATTTCCATCCCTCTAAAGTGTGTACATGTAAGAAATTTAGACGCGTCTAAAAATACGCGCATACGCGTTTTTGCTGCGTATAAAACGCGTCTGCGTGGTTCGCTTAATTCTGCCCTGCACAATCTGCCGAGTCTTCCCTTGCCTTACTTCGCATTCCCACTTTGCAGGAAGGACAAACTCCTGCCGAGAAGAAATCCCCTTTCCTCCCGACTCCGCATTTTTCTTTCCCTTCTCAGCCATCATTTTCTTCTTTTCTATCTTAGAAAGTTTTTGCTTTTTACCCCTCGGCATGGACGCCATATTGATCACTGAACTGTGAACACCACCTTTCGGAAAGACGCCGCCGCAACAGGCCTGAGGGATTGGTCAAAAATGAATCCTGACCTTTATAACTTCCATACGCTGGTTTCCAGCTCATCTACCTTGTCTAATCCCCAACCTAGGGCTCTATCCTCGCAGCAGGGTCTGGACCACATCCTCACTCCGCCCACTTCTGCCATTTGTGGAATGCTGGTCAATGCCATTGCCCCTTTGGCCGTTGTTGGTTTTGCCACGCCTGTGAGGCCTGCAGTGGAGATCACCAAAGTACATCGTGCCCTTACCGGTCTGCCCAGGCAGCTCGGCACTCCCGGTCACCCACACCATCGGGGGGGGCAAGCAACGACGACACTTAACTTTTTTAGGTCTGTCTCAAACCATAAGTAAAATAAAGTGAAAATGCTTGTATTCGCTGTGGATGAGATATTTTTTTTCCATTTTTCTGTTTGAATGATTTCAGGATAAGAAGAAATGCAAGCAAAATTGTTATTCCAAGGTTACCATCAAGGTCATGCTTAAACTCACTATTCCTAAAGGATTTGCATTATATAAATCACGTCATGTTAGCGAGATGTCTTGAACTCCCACAAATTTGAAAGCTTTTAACATTTTGATGATGTTCTAGGGCATTTTTGTTTTAAATTCCTTGTGAATAGAAACCAGTGTTTGTAGCAGCCAAAGTAATTATTCTACTTTTAAGGATAAAAAAGCCAGGTAATCCTGGCTGACATCATCTTAGCATGCCAACCAGTGTACCACGGAAATTTATGCAGGTTTGTTAGACAACATAACTGCACCCTTCCTATACAACCTCAACGTCTATGTGATAGATTTGAGCCACATGCTAAGCATACTGGACACCTTCCGTTATTGTGGAGAACATTGTTTTGTTTTTACAATGAACACCAAATCCCTTAAACAGTCATACCAAACAACGACGGTGTACTAGCATATATCCTTCACAAGCCAGAACTCCAGGACCCTCCAAAATGCAGACTTTCCATATGGCTGAAACTCATACTGACCCTGAACTCAATTGAATTCAACAGAAAAGCGGATCAGAGTAGTTGCTATGGGAAGTAAGCTACAGCCTAATTACACCTGTCTGTTGGCTGTGTTAAGGAGCAAATGTTTAGCAAATACATCAGCATAAAACTAGGCCTATACAAAAGTTACGTGGATGAAGTCACTGGTGTGGCATCATGCACTGAACAAGGACTCAGTTTCTAACTAATGCTTCCAACTTCCATCCCAAATCTTGACTAATACCTCACGATCGACCCAATTTGTTTGTTACAGCTTAAAATGTGGATGGTGGTACATTTGTCAAACTTACAAAGGAGGACTTGAAGGATATTTTCCCCAATGGCAATGGCATTTAGCTCAAAAAAATTTTTGAATTATCTGGAGGTCATAGTACACGAATTTTCATAACTTATTGTAACTTAATATTCTTTTGTAAACAGCTTTAAAATTAAAAATGATTTTTTTCACAAGTTCTGGCGATATCTCTACATATTTGGCTTGTATTAAGTGGAAAGTTACGACAAAGTCACATCTACATTAATAATTTTGATCTCAATAGTGCCAACTGTTGGTTTCCATTGTCATTATCACCATATGCTTCCAGGTCATCAGAAGTTACAATTTCTGAAGCATATACTGGTAACCAGCAGCTACCCCCAGAGCACATGCCACTATCTGCAAAATCAGAAAGGTCCCTGTCATCATCCTTCACAGAGAGTAAAAAAGGAAAATCTGCAAAGCAGTGCAAGCTCCTCTGGTACTGATCACATTGCATATTAAGAAGACATCACACTTCCTGTATCTGATGATCTGTAGACATGTAAATGTAGCTTGGAAGGAAAATATCCTGATGAAAACATAGTAATGCATTTCATTTGAGATGCCGCTGCCTGCCTGCAGTCAGTAGCAGGGAAAAGTGTTAGCTGAATCTTGGGCCCACAGTAATTGGCGCTAGCTGTTGTGGTCACCCTGCCTTAACCCAGTACTTGTTTATCTTCTGTTTCACGTTGTTATGTTCTGTTTATAGTTTTAATTTTTGCATTTGAGCTACTACCAAATGACATGAAATATTTGGCTTTCTTAGGAGGAGAACTTAGTGTATCAGCATCCTATTTTTCTCCCTTTGCAGATGTAATGAAGGCTGACATCAACAATCCTCAAGGGAAGTTTTGTTCAGACCCTGGAAACAAGTGGCATCCCTGGAATATAATGATAGGGTAAGAGTGGCTGCTGCTTTTGAGAAGAAGAAAATGCGGGTGAATAAAACAGCCTTGAAAGAGCCTACAAAAAGAGACAAAATTACTTCTTTTATCTCACAGCAAAAATCCCGGCAAGAGTTTCCACCTCTTGTTGGTACGAGCCAAAACAGAGCCCCTTCATTTAAAGAACAATGCATGGCAACAGTGGAATGCACCTGTTTTGACGTACGCCTTGTCCAGCAGTAACCTTGGAAACTGTCAGTCAATTTTTGATGTTTCTCCAAACAGCTGCTTTGGTAAGTATTATCACTGCATTCGCTTCAATGTTAAAGCAACACGCTTAGCAAAAAAGATCAGAAAATGGTTTGCAGATGGCCGACTGAAGAACAAGCTTTTGGAATATCGATTCACAGGTAAAGAATCCCGTCTTTTTTGCCACAACTTTATGTCTATTGTTCAAAGCATCAAAATGGAAGCTGATGAGCAGTGTCACACATTCCTGCTCCATATATATGCATATGCTGGTATTAGCTTAAAAGATTCAATGTCTCTTTTCAGCCGGGTTACAGTTTCAAATGAGCAGATTTAGAGCCTGGCGGTTAACCAACTGAGCTAACCAGGCAGCAGTTATGCATTTACCACGGACTGTACTAATTTTTGACAAAACCATACTAAGAGGCCACTTGCCATTTTCTTGAGGGTACCCACTTAGTAGGGATTTGACTGTACTTTGTACCTTACACATGTTGAGGCCAGCCATGTTCAATCAGTAAGCCATGGTAAAAGTCAACTGTCATGAGTTCCTTCTTAAAATATTTCATGCCAAATTGTTTACTTGCACCAACAGTAGCCTCCACCTGCTTTCCTCCTTTTAATTTCCTCTTCAAAAAGTTTTCTTCAGTCAAACTGATCAGTCAAATCAAAAACCACTTTTCTGACTCTGTGATAAGAAGTGAATGCAAACACACAGTTCCTTTGTGTTTTTACAGTAATCACTCCAAAGTTAGTCCTGGAAACAGTTGCTTCTAAAATGCCAAAAAGCTCTCTGGCAAGCTTGACCTCCACAATCACCTGCCAAGGGTGTTTTACAGAACATCTAGGCGACATTCTTGGTTGGAACTGTTTCAACCAGCCCATCGCCTGCCTTCGCAGCATAGTGTAGAAATCTCCGACCTTATGTTGGAATCCACCTGGTGTCTTGAAGTGACGCATCGATATTGGCTGCAATGCAGATCTCAAATCTTCCAAGGCACAGTAACTAGAGCGCCTGGAACTGTATTTAAAAATGCCCCATTTGCGTCCGCCATTCTGTTTAGTCTAGGGAGCCTAGCTGGGATCAACCGCTCACAGTTTACCTGTGCCGGTCATCAGGCCGCTTTTGCTCATAAAAATCCCCAGTGTGATGATGGACAAGCAGAAAATCATTAAGAAGAAAAAATATACATTTTTGACAGTCCATGGTTGCTTTGTTTTATATTAGGTCATGTCAAAGAAGAACTTCCCGTACCAACAATTAATCTTGTGCATGTTTTTTGGTGATATTTTTTCATCGGCAACGTTTGATCACGCCCAAAAATACCTGGCAAAAGGCCTGTGTTCATATTTTGGTTTGCCGGGGAAATGACCGTGAATGAATGGTCAGTAATTTCCACATTTTCAACATTAAAGTTAAAACAGAAACAATCCTTTGCTCTTTGGCTTTTCATATATGGTATTTTCTACTCTCTGTGGATCAGAATGACTCTGAATGACTCTGACGTGAATTTTAATTTCATTCTTTTTTCATCAGATTTGTGAAAGCAGTCTCATATAGATGGCTTGTCCGTTGGTTATGTGGCTATTTCGGATGGGACAACACAAGAGCTCTTCCAGCATGTGTTTATAATGACATTCGACAGAAGTTCCAGACTGCCCATGTACAGGGTATTTTTATTTTTAGAACTTTTGGTTACTTTTCCAATTGGGATGTTGTAAAACAGAAATCAATAACAAAGGAAGAAAAGTCAATCATGTCTGTCGTAGTCAATGACAACTTCTTGCACGTACCAGTACGTTATTTATCATAATCAGAGACTGCAAGTCTACTGACAACTGATTTGTGCATATTTTGATGCTTCTTATTTACTAAGTAGATATAGTTGTAAACTTTATTTTGAAGAGCCTGTTGATACTTCCCACTCATTACATATGTAAATGATTGGAGGGGGGCACCCCATTTCTGTGCGTGTGTGTGTGCGTGTATAAGAATCCTCTTTGTCACCCTCGAGTATCTGGCATAGAGTAGCACAAAAAAAGTGGGGTTTTTTCATAAATTTTCAAAGAAGAACATTGTAGGTTTGTGTTGCATTGGCATAATTCTGGAGCAATCGTAGCAAGTGTGCTAACTTTTGAGTTGAAAGAAATATACATATAATAAAATCATGTCTTGAATTTCATGTGTGGACAGAGATACCAAATATTTAGTTCAAATACATGTCAATGTTACTTGGAAGGAATATATCCTGACAAAAACATAGTTATGCATTTCATTTGAGATGTCGCTGCCTGCCTGCAGTCAGTAGCAGGGAAAAATGTTAGCTCACCCAAATTTGCTATTGGCAGCCACAAAATATTCAACACTGCGCCTGCACTGAAGAACCCTAGACCAGCATCAGTACTCATGGATATGGTTGAACAGAAAAATTCCACATCAAAGTGTTCACCTCGTAATTGTCATGGTGGGTAAATTTCATTCCCATCCCATGAATTGTCTTTCGCTCAGTTTGCTACTGGACTTGATAGCAGGCTGATTATTAAATATGATTGTGAAACACTACTTCTAGCATAACGTTTTTACCTATCTGATGCCATCATCTCTGGGCATATTATACACTCTGGAATCCATTATCTGTGGAAGATCGTTGATGAGTGGGATTCATGCAACTAGATTTGGTAGGCTTTAAATAGTTGATTTGGCCTTTTTGCATGTAAGAAACAGTAAAACCTTTCTTTCAACTTTTGATTTCTCTTGGTTGTAGTTAGAATGTACTAGAATGTCTGAGACCACTGCCCTTTTTAAGCATAACATGAAGTATATTATAGCAGTATATTATTGAACTTTCAATATCAGTTAGGTTTTTACTACAATAAGCTATGTAAATTAAAGTTATATTACCTTTTCCTTCTCGTTTTGGTTTATTTTTCTCCAGAGATACTTGCACATAACTGTGACCTACCCCAAAATCCTGAATGAAGTTTATGTATCTGTGCATGTATCTGAGCTAAATGATTCTGTTTGTAACAACAACAGGTAATCTGGAGCCATCAAAAGTGGAGGCTAATGGGACTAGTGGGAACGTACATGTGGCACACTGCTGCAATGATTGTGAAGATAACACCATCAACAAAAGCCAAAAAGTAGTGGTAGGCCTTACACTAGCAGTGCCATTCTTCAATATTGGACATAGATAAGCAAATTTTTTTGGAAAAACCCGAAACTAGTACCCTCGAATTCCCTTCATCTCTAAAAATCCGTAATATGAGAATATTAGCTAACTTTTGTAACCACATGGTCCACATTCTTGATGAAATGGGCAAAGAGGAAAACAGCGCACAAAAACAATTTGATAGCGAATAACTGGGAAGTTGAGAGACTGACTGAGAGGTGAAAACAGCAAGGTTGGTCAAGTATTAAGTATTAAAGCATTGGCAGTACTTTCTTTCAGAATATTTGTTTGATATTAGGTAATAAAAACAATAAAAAGACTTGACAAGCCTATATACAAGCATATATGTACCACAAGCGGAGGGCAACAAAAAAATGTATGCACAGTATACAAAACAAAAAACACTCAAGACTTATCCTGCAAGAGAACTCGTTCCAATTTAATGAAACCAACTACCTGCAAACAAAGGACGACCACGGGTACTAACATGGCAGTTGCCTTTGCCAAAATCTTTATGGCAAAAATTGAAACAGAAATACTGTTTTTTTTTTCTATTTTATGTCCACAGTTCTTTGTATTTCTTAGGTAGTGTTTAGTTTAGCCGAGTTCTTTTTATTCGAGGTCCTTTCTGTAAACCACTTTTTGTGACATTGGTATCCTCAATACAGATGATGATGATAATGATAATGATGATGATGATGATGA
The DNA here is from genome assembly GCF_977016875.1 of Pavona decussata. NCBI lineage: Eukaryota > Metazoa > Cnidaria > Anthozoa > Scleractinia > Agariciidae > Pavona > Pavona decussata. Next base: position 5,795,326 of record NW_028145444.1, on the reverse strand, counting down.
TTATTATTATTATTAATTGTAAAAGCACAAATTACCGCTCATATAGAGACCTTACATTGACAACAAAAAAATCTGTCAGGGACACCAGCAGAGGATGTAGAGCAGTTCATTGGGCAAGCAAACAGCAACCACCCTAACAGAAACAACTTTCTTTGAGACCAAATGTTACAAAAGTAATCAATTCAAGACTGAATCAGGTCTCATTTTTAGTACTCATTGCAACCTACACTGTAACTGAAACATTTCAAAACGCATATTTTTTCCCATGTTACCCACAAGGAGTTTAGATATGTTTCATCAAAGCAAACACGCTAAGACTTCTAAAAACAAACTCTTCTAAGTCCTACTTCATATGTTGAATATAATTCTGAGGAATTTAATTCGAATTGACTTTGTCTGTAAGACGACGATAATAGAGATTTGATTCAGATGACAAATTAAAATCAGTCGACTTGAATAAAATTATTGAGCTGTGACTAGCACTGAACAGCGGAAAATAAATACATGGATGGTGCGCTTCTCGAGGGGAATTATTCTTTCACTGATTTATAGGCAAAGATTGAAAAGACAATGCGAGGTACAGCAATTTCTCTTTCACAACGTGGTTGGACCTCTTGTTTACACAGTCGAAGCAATAAGTTACACTCTTGAACACTTCCCAACCAGGCTCGTCCGCAATATTCACAGCAAAAGAGCACTCAGCCCGGAGATAAACAACTTTTTCACAAAGAATACATTTGTACTTCGTTAAAGTACCGCACACAGTGCAACAACTCAGTCCCTTTCTAAACCGCTCACCAGCCACCATCTTCGCCATACTGAAACAGATTACTGCGCAGGCGAATTCACCAGTTTCCCGCCACTCAAATAATGTATTTCACGATGGATCAATATTACATTAATGTATTTTCAAATTTATGCATTTAATACGATGCGTCTGAACTACGACGTCTGAACTCACACACATTTCAGATGTTTTATCCATCTGCCCCAGACGGATAAAACGTGGCGACGAATTTAATTCCACAAACGGATTCATATGTCGCTTCACTGACAAATTTAATTTCTTGTATTAACTTCGTCTGCATTATATTCGACTGAAATGCAACGTATGAAGTAGGCCTAAAATAATATAATATTTGTTACTTGAGAACATCAATAACTTCAAAACATACCTGACTGATAGAGGCTGACCAAAAGAGCATAATTCAATAGTCCCTCAGAAGGAAAATTTGAAAAGAGAAAACAATCTCTCCTTCACAGACAAATCCTAAAAAGAAATCTTGCTTTGTGTACCACAATATCACCCAGCAGGGCTAAACTCAACACAAAATCTCATAAAAAAGTTTAATTTTAAAGCATTTAATACAGTCACAACCATTGCTAAGCAAAATTTCTAAAGAACCGCCCATGATATCACATGGAAGAGGGTGCTCACTGAAGGATAAACGGGTGACAGCCAAATTATGAAAACTGCTACGACAACTGTGAAGCTGGCTTGCAGGCCTGTCACTCCCAATTAACAAAGATCTTAACAAGAGAGCCTGTGCTATAATCTAACATACTGAAACAAGCCAAGTCAGACGTAGGAATGCCTCAGGGGCATAAGAACCATGCAGTCACTACACACCAACAAGACGTCCAATTAACAGGCAAAAACCACAGAACTCATAACCCAGAAATGACCTTTGAGATCAAAATATAAAACATGCAACTGTTAAGCAGATGGCCCTTTTCAGTCAGTAGTAAACCAACCAAGCAGCCCTCCAAATTGGCGGTGGTCCGGTCTTCCAAGACAACTAGAACATTTATTGGGCAACCAATTTTTCAGTAAAATGTAAGGCCTGGTTGTCTGAGAAGAAAACTGTGGACAACCAAGGCATATTGATCAAACATCAACAACCACAATGGTGAGACAGAGTGCTCAATTTTCAATTATATGGAATACCTGACAGAACAAAGCACACAAGCTGATAATTTTCTTAAGAGAATGGTTTAAACTGAAGAAACCCTTATCAAACCCTAGATAAATTTGTAATAATTATTATTAATAACCAGGCTAACGAGTTAAGTCAGCACTGATCTGAGTTACAAGACAGGACCTTCTAAGCAGGGTTTTATTTAATAATTACAATGTATAAAGAAAAGTACAAGCCTAAATGGCCCACACAGCCGGAGCTTAGCCCGGGTTCCGTAGCATGAAGCCACTGGGAGTAATTGCTACTCCTACCTGGATGGGATGCTATTTTATCAAAGGGTTAAACCTAGTAGTACATGTATGTTGAAGTACCCATTTATACACCTGGGTGAAGAGAGACAATGTGCAGCAAAGTTTCCTGTCTAAGAAAACAACACAACATTGAAGAGACCAACCAAGCCATCAAACATTTCACTTTATTTAATATAGACAAACATAAAGAGAACTCAAGCACAGTAAGGAAAGTCAAGGTTTCCCCCACTATTCAAACAAATAAGGGAAAGAAATGTAGCTATGAACATAACTGTATGTAGAAAAGACTTGCACACCTGTCATATACTCAGTTTTTTTTAAATGTTGATTTTTATAATCATTGATTCTTGAAATTAATGTGTGAATTTCTCTTTCAATAGGCAATGAGATCAAAACACTTTCATCTCTAACAAATTTATTTCCCAGCATCAAGAAAACAAAGAATTCTGCATTATCGGAATTTGTGGTGGTTGTTGTAGAGATGAGTTTCAAACCTCCCATAAATTGAATTTAACTGAAGTAAATCCTGTGAAGATCCCCGGCATATAATAACACAAGGGGGGAGCAAGGATGGCGCAGTGGTAAGAGCACTTCCC